>NW_019397977.1:33167-34117 GCF_000591075.1 Eurytemora carolleeae
TTTTTTTTTTTGGGGGGGGGGGTAAGCAGATAAAATTCTTCATTTATAAAATATAAAAATATGCATAAAAAAATAATATTTTAGAAAAGATTCCACTTTTTTTTGATAAAATTCCCAAGCTTTTCGATAAAATGCGGACTTGAATAAAAAAAATATTTTAAATCAACACCCACGTTTTTTAAGATTAATTGTGATATGAGATTTGATCTTTCTTAGATCAAATTCCCTCTAGATCAAAAGGGTTTTATAGATCAGATTCCTGAACAGGGCCAATAAAAAAGTCTCAGGAAATAAAGTCCTTAAGTAATATATCCGAAGAAAAAAAATCAAAAAATAAAGTCCTAAATCTTGTGAAAAGGAGGTCAAGTCTAAAACGTTTTCTTAAAAAGACTTCTATGCATCTGTACTTTGAATATAGCCATTAGTGTGTTTAATATCAATTGCCCCTTTTTTCCGGAGATGTTTCTGGAGCCAGAAGAAAACGTCCCAAAAATAATGTCTCGAATTGGTAGGACTTTATTTCCAGAGACTTTTTAATAAAAGGGCCTTTTTCGACAGGAATTTTTGAGAGCAAAATATTAGGACTTTTTTCCAGGATTTTTTTGGGCGGTTACCGTATTTACATGACTGCCTGAATTTTAAAGCGGACAGGTAGTGAAGATAGATAGATAGATAGATAGATATTTAGACAGATAGATAGATAGATAGATTGTTAGAGACTATACTTGGTAACTATAGTAGTACGCTAGGCCTACTGGAGTTAATACAATGTTTAATACATTCAACAGTTGAAATATTAGTATAGATTAAATAGTGTTAGTTACACTCATAGTAAATACAATGGTGAATGTTTTAAATCTACAAAATTAGGATGATTTGTTTTTGCCATAATATATAATTTTTTCCAGAAAGCACAAAAGATATTATCTTTTTTTTTCTATATTTTTCAT
>NW_019397978.1:0-31237 GCF_000591075.1 Eurytemora carolleeae
AGCAAATTTCAAGTTAGCATGGCACTTGCCTTTCGATCTTGATGAATGACAATTTTTATTCAATGACATTTTAAAAATAATGTTTTTAATTTGACTCTGGCACATGGCTCTAACAAAGTTAAAAGAAAATTTGATATTTTTATAAATGGACAGTATTAACATACTCTGTAAGATTTTGGTATTTAAAGTCTTCCCAAAATTGTTGGTTATGTTTGGGCCATTGTACCCTGAATCTTGTGAACTTTTAAGTACATTTTTCAACATATCTTGCCTCCCTACAACTGTAAAAATGTACACGGGACATTAAACAAATCATTAGTATATAACGTTTCGCGTTATTTATTGCAAAATTTGCAGTTGAATATTTTAGAAAAAGAACAAAAAAAGACGACATATATCATATTATATAATTTCGGTAATGTTACATCGTCTATACGCAACATCCCCCCTACTGAACTTCTGAACCACTAACTTTCCGACCTACTGCAATATCGAACCTACGCCAGCTGTTTATTTTTGTATTATTTGAGGGTTAGGTTAGGATTTGGCGTAGGTCCTAAGTGGAGTTTCGCGGATTTGCGTAGGTCGAAGAATACACTATCTATAAGTTCAGGTATATCTGGGTTATTGCTGTGATGGTGACCATCCTATCTTTAGGAATAGCTCTTTGCTCAGAATGCTGTCCGGTATGTATCCTTCATTCCTTTCTGTCCGTGTATATCTGATGTCGTCTTCCATTTTTTACATATTTTACTTTAAACGTTGAATAAACATAAAACATTAACTTCAAGATTAAATCTGCAGGGATTGGATTATATAACAAGAAAGAAAAATGTAGAATCGAGCGGATCAAAAAGTTAAGAAGTACGGAAATTTTAAATTGGATTTAAAGAAGGAACTGAACTACAGTTTTAATTGGACGAACAAAAATTGGATAAAATATTTAAAATCAAATTGAACAAAACAGTTTCATTCTGTTTTTCCGTCAAAACCCTTAAATATTTTATCTTTTATCATGCGAAACTAACTCGATCTAGGTATGTTCTGACTATTGTTGTTATTAAACAAGAGAGATCGTAACTTTTGTGTGGATATTGTTGATCTTAAATGTTTGATCTCGATATCTAATGTGGGAACTTTTAAATGCTTAATCCCTCCATGAAAGTTATCCCTGCATGATATGACCATCACAGGATATTGAAGAGGGTCTAAATTTATTATTAGATCTGCATAAGATGGAGATCAATGTTGATCACGAGATTCATAAAACAAAAGTTTGACCACCGTGTCTTATGTTAATATTTCTTTTCAGGGAGAAGGAGTCATTCCAAGTTTGAAAAGTAGAATACTCCGGCCTTGCACCAGGTATATTCACTAGTCATTGTTCAAGGGATTGTTCCCCCTGCACCAGGTATATTTAGTGTTCAAGGGACCGTTCACCCTGCATCAGGTATATTCAGTGTTCAAGGGACTGTTCACCATGCACCAGGTATATTCAGTGTTCAAAGGACTGTTCACCCTGCATCAGGTATATTTAGTGTTCAAGGGACTGTTCACCCTGCACCAGGTATATTCAGGTATATTCAGTGTTCAAGGGACTGTTCACCCTGCACCAGGTATATTCAGTGTTCAAGGGACTGTTCTCCCTGCACCAGGTATATTCAGTGTTCAAGGAACTGTTCACCCTGCACCAGGAATATTAAGTGTTCAAAGGACTAAAAATACACATCTTGTTCTTTTGTTTTAATAATGAACAAATAGTAAGACAAATACAGGGTGTCCCACGAAACATGACAGTAGGTTAATAGTTTTTAATGTCTTCTTTCATATGCTGCATCAGTTATTTAAGATTTTTTGCAGTTTATTTCATTAAGCAAATTTTTTACTTAAATTTATATTTGTTTGAAATCAATTTTTCTATAATATTACCGCCATTTAGTTTTCTTATAATCATCTTTGGTATCAAACAACTTAACAAATTATGGAAGAAGACATTTTAAACTATTCACCAACTGTCATGTTTCGTGGGACACCCTGTCTATAGTTATAAAAAGATTTTTATTTTGGTAGTCTTGATGAATTTCGTATAATTGCAAGTTCAGATTCCGGATCCATAAAAACAATGAATTCTAAAAATATAAATAAAGTTTTTTTTGCATTTTTTATTTTTTGTTATAAAATTATCAAATTATGATCACAATTGAAAAATATAAGTATTTTCGAATTTAATTTAGGTATAACACATGTTCCAACTATTTTCAATTAAAGATTCTTTTAGCACAATATAATCTTTTCTAACTTTAGGGAAAATTCAAATTTTGAAACAGACCTAATTCGGTTGTTTTTGAATATAGTCCAGTTTATAGATAGGACGCTTTGTGCTCCCATTGCTTTGTAATCTTAGCTTTGTTCTCGCTGATCTGACGTTTTTCTTTTTCGCACATTTAACGATAATAAACAAAATTGCGAATTTACGTTTTTTTATTAATGAATTCCCAAATTGATTTATATTCGACTTTTTATATTTCAATTATTCATAAACCTAAAAAATTCAATTCTGATTTGTTTTATGATTTCACAATCTTTAACCTTGACGAGCAGTTGCTAAAAATTAAGAATTAAAATAAATTCTTTAAAAATTAATCTTTTAAAACTATTTTAGAACTCTTGAAGCAGAGAAGACGACAGCAGATCCTCGACAGTTGAGAATGCTTTCTATATCATCGGACGAATTCGTTGTAACATTTAAGGGTTAACAAAGGTATATACTCTAGATGTTTAGGTATACTCTAGATGTTTAGGTATACTCTAGATGTTTGGGTATATACTTAAGATGTTTAGGTATACTTAAGATGTTTAGGTATATTCTCTAGATGTTTGGGTATACTCTTGATGTTTAGGTATACTCTAGATGTTTAGGTAGGCGTCAAACATTATAGAAATCCAACGTATATAGAAATCGCTAGGTATAGCAATTTTTTTATATTTTTGAGAAATTAAACGTTTTTGTTAAACATTTTAGCTTATTATCATTATCATTATTTCTCTTTTTTTAACATACCCTAGACACTATACAACTAACTAGATTAATATGTACATTTGTACTGCTCTCTATTGTGTTTAAGGTCTCCCCAGATTTTATTATGTACTGACTACTGACAACATAAATGAATGCGTATGTGGTGAATGTGGTTTCATAAAATTGCGTGTTACTTTTAAAAAAACTATTTTAAGAAAAGGATATGTACAGTTTTATTTTTACAAATAAAAAAATTCACAAATATATAAAATAAAGCTCTCCAGTAATGCTAATATGATTTCATAAAATTCCGTGTTACCATTTAAATAAAAGGATTTTATGAAAATTATAGCTACTTACATTGATTATTTAATTTCTCAAAAATATAAAAATATTCTCCAGCAAAATACGCATTGCTGCTTTACCTAGCGGTTTCTATGCGTTGGATTTCTGTAATGTTTGACGCCTTTTAGGTATACTCTAGATGTTTAGGTATACTCTAGATGTTGAGGTATACTCTGAATGTATAGGTATACTCTAGATGTTTAGGTATACTCTAGATGTTTAGGTATACTCTAGATGTTTAGGTATACTCTAGATGTTTAGGTATAATCTAGATGTTTAGGTATACTCTAGATGTTTAGGTATAATCTAGATGTTTAGGTATAATCTAGATGTTTAGGTATAACTCTAGATGTTTACGTATAATCTAGATTTGTAGCTGTATACTATGAATGTTCTAGATGTTTAGGTATAATCTAGATGTTTAGGTATAATCTAGATGTTTAGGTATACTCTAGATGTTTAGGTATAATCTAGATGTTTAGGTATACTCTATATGTTTAGGTATACTCTAGATGTTTAGGTATATTCTCTAGATGTTTAGGTATACTTTAGATGTTTAGGTATACTCTAGATGTTTAGGTATACTCTAGATGTTTAGGTATACTCTATCAAGCTGTAAAAATAAACGTATACTACGTATCTCTAGTATACCTGGAAAAAATATATATTTTGATCTAAACTATGAATGTGAAAAGTGTAATTAACCTTTTAACAATCAAATATTGCTGGTGAATAAATGAACTGAAATCTTAAATATGTAATTGACAAAAAACTATATTAAACTGAGTTCTGGTCACAAACTCTAAATTTATAATCTCTATATCTTTGCAACCCACGATGTCATAAACCTTAGATATTTCAAACAATGAACTCTGTAAGATCTAAAGTCCAAGTTTGAAATATTAAAGGTTTAAACTATCAGGTTACAAAGATAAAAGGAAAGAAGATTCGAGTTTAGTTGAAACTAAATTATCTTTTATTTAAACAAGATAGAGTGGAAATATAAGATATTAAAGGGACAAATAACAATAAAACCTTTTGCGGTGTGGTAAGAATTTATATGTAATAAATGCCTTACTCCAATATTTCTTTAAGTGTGTATCAATCCACACACAACTCTTTCAAACTTTATACTCTCTACTGAGAACTAATACTTCTGACCATAATCAAAGAGACTTCAATCCAACTGAATATATTTTAGGTTTAATGATACAGGTAAATATAAAACTGACCGATAGGTCTGTTCCGAGATCAACAAACATAGGTATATAAACAAGTCATGTGAATTAGGGTTTTTACTATAATTATTACATATATATAAACAGAACAGATTTATCACTAAACAGGGGATTGACAAGAGTAAATATCACTAAACAGGGGATATCACTAAACAGGGGTGGACAAGAGTAAATATCACTAAACAGGGGTGGACAAGAGTAAATATCACTAAACAGGGGTGGACAAGAGTAAATATCACTAAACAGGGGTGGACAAGAGTAAATATCATTAAACAGGGGTGGACAAGAGTAAATTCCTTCAACTTTTCTTTTTTCAAAATGGCGTATAAAACTGCTTTCCTACAGTTTGTCCCACAAAAATAGCACAAAAGTTCGGAGCTCCAAAAGATTTCATTGTTATACTATTGTGTTTAATAAATCCAATGTGTTATAGTTCTCTTGCTAATATATTTATATACGATATACATAAAAACTTATCTAGCTATTTACACACATATATGATATATATATCTAGCAGCTTATCAATTTCATAGGGTTGCCATATTATATATAATATAAATATAATATATATATGCTAGGGTACAGTGAGTATTCAGATATTTTCTTAAAATAAAAAGTTTTGTCAAGTCAAGTTATAAGCAATGTGAGTCCCACACATTTTGGTCATTTTGCGTTACATCCAAACTATCGAGAAAAAAATAAAATTTATTTTGCCTTTTCAATCGCTTTCATTCAGTTTTAAAAGAATTTTTCACAATTAAATTAAAATATCATGAAAAAATCGTCTTTAAGGTTGCAGATTGCAGTGAAAATTTTCAATTTTTTTGGCTCCCTAATATTATAAACGTATAAATGTTACATCAGAACTTGAGAACAGTATACCTGAAATCTATATCAGTATGGACCTGGAATCTTTATCAGTTTATTCAGTCATGGACCACGGTGAACTCACAAATATTGCTCATATACTTGCATTATTCAATATCAATTGCTGTGACTCATAATTAACATTTGATAATTTTTCATTTCGTTTTATTGTCATCGACAAAAAGTGGTGAGAATTTTTTTCCGAGATGAAAATGAAATAAATTGCAATTGAATCTTAAAATTAGAACTTAAAACTATGAAAAAATTTCCCAAAAATTAGATTTTTTAAAGAAAATATATCTAATATATGTCTAATCTATTTTTAAGACATGGCGCATGTTGTTAGCTTTAGTTTTTAAGAAGTAATTTGCTTGAGAACGTGAGACCTTTAAATCACATGTGACATTGGTTTTTAAAGGAAGAAATAAAGCAAGAAAAAGGGACTAATCATGATTTAATTTTGTTTTGATTAACCTATTTTACGTTCGATAAAATTTTTTAATTTGTAGAGATTCATGTTTCGTTTTTTTTTCAACAAATTCAAATTAATGGATTTCTGATAAAAACGACGATTGGCCTCAAATTAGAAGATCATTAACTTTTTCAAGGAAATTTGGTAAAAACACCTATTAAGCTATTTATAAATAAATAAAAATAAACATCTTTAAAATTTAGGGTTTCCAAATTTTGTTATAGAATAAAAAATTTTCGATTAGGAATTGCAATTTTTTAACGAATGCGCGACGGAAGGATTAAGGTTTTCAGAATTCGAGTTAAATTTTTCTCGAAAAAACACTGAACACAATAAATCAAAACTTTTGTAATCTCGAAATCAACAGTGACAACTTTTAAGGATGAATTTGAGAATCGTTTAAAAATTCTACAGTAAACTAACTAGTTGTTGAGGAACAGGTTGAGAAAATAAAAATTAATTCTTATCATCGAAAATAAGTAATCTTATTCATATATTGGCTTCTGTAATGTCGCATTCTTCACAAACTTTTTCTGTAGATTTCCTGGAATTTTTATTGCATTGACGACATTTGAAGAATTCGATTAATTCTGCAAACAAATTCATAAAAAATAAGAAAGTAAATTTAATGATGAAAATAATGAACTGATTCTTACATTGATTTATTGAGAAAATTTCAATTAAGAAATATGTTCTTAAACATCTAATTAGTTTACTGTAGAATTTTTAAAATTTGTTTTTTGTCATAGTTATTTAATAAATTTGAAAAAATCGATTCTCAAAACGTGACCAACCAAAAAGTATCAAATAAATACTAAAAAATTTCTCCACAATACTAAATTCTCTGTTCAGCTACATACGTTGCCGGTCACTCCCAAGTATCCTTGGGGATCCGGCATTGCCATTTTTGCATGTAGAGTCCCTTGAAATTACACTTACAGTCTCTTTTAAAAGAGAAAAATTTAGAGATTTTGTAAGGTTTATATTTGCAATGTCTACAATGACAGAAACACTTTAACTTTGTAAATGAAAATCTTCAACCTGATGTATAAACGTTCTTAGATTTTATTACTTTCGAAAAGAATGGTTTAAAAATATAAATATGTATGTAACAACGATCTTTGGCTCTGAAATTTTCGATTTAAGAAATGGCCGATCTATAAAATGACTCATCAATGAGATGTCCCATCTATAAAATAAATTATCTAATAGATGTCCCATCTATAAAATGTCTGATCTATGAGATGTCCCATCTCCGAAATGTCTCATTTATGAAATGTTCTATATATATGAAATGTTTTATATATGAAATGTTCTATATATATGAAATGTTCTATATATATGAAATGTCCATCTTTATAAGGTTTATCTTTAAAATATCGAAACATTTTTTATATTTTATATTTTCTGAAATATGAGAATTTTAATATTTATCTCAAGATGCAAAAATGCAAATAATTGAAAGACGAATTGAACTTGAACGAGAAAGGGAGGAGATAGATAAAGATGTTGCCAAGCTACTCAAGCAGGTACAGAGTGCAAAGACGACTTAAATATAGTCTTTATTCTTTAAAATAATTTGCGGCATTTTTTCGTAAACCTTATTTTACAAGTATGATTCTTTTAAAATTTAACAGTAATCACAATAGTCTCCTGGTCCCAGGGGCGGATACAGGGGGCGGCAGGACCTTTGTACCCCCCCCCCCTTGAGATTTCAGAATAGCTTCTCAATAGCACTTAAGGGAAAGAAAACCTAGTGCAAAACAGAAAAAAAACATCTATCTTACAGAAAGTTTTCGCCTGCGGCACGTCTTTTGGTTCCGAAATCTGGATTTTTGGTTCCGAAATCATTTCCGGTAACTTGAAGAGCACAACAACGGCAATACTACATTTTGGAAATGTCAAAACTTAGGGTGTCGCCGGAATAAGTTGAACCAGAGAGATGGTTCTAACTAACAAGAGAACTAGCTGTTGCTATAGTTCAACTACTCTTGTTATTCATAAATTCTATACTAAAAATGAAATTGATCGAGATAAAAAAGAAATAAAAATGATCGAGATAAAAAAGTATTGCTTTTATGTCATTAAGCCAAGGGTGGGGGTGCAATAAAATGTACAAAAAGATCATGAAAATTTTTTTTATCAGCATAACAAAATTGATCAATTTATTATTTACACGTGTTTTGTTTCAGCAGCTTCTTGTTATAATTCTAAATTTACATCACAAACATATTATTATTATTTTTTAAAGTGGCATCGTTATGACTTAAATCGTTCCTAAACAACTTTTATAAGATTTTTTTCCTTTTTGACAGGTTTAAATTAGTGAGACCATTCAGCTTAAAAATAGTTAGCGAATTGTTAATTGCATGGAAAAAGTATGTTTTGACGTGTTTTGTGTGAAATTCTATCTAATTGTTATTCTTATATAGTTGAATCCTGGTTGGAAGAAACGAGATATAATTATTCACTCGTTAAACCCTACTCTTAAACTAGGATACTCAGATAAACAGACCAACTACAAACTTCTAGTCAAGGTGAGCCATGAGGTTGTTTATTAGGATTAGATACTCTGGATACGCTCCAATGTACGGAAAATGTCGTCTTCATATATAATGGACACTCAAAATCTTCATATTACGTTACTTATTAATGGCTTAAGATGAAGTGACAACGTTGTTGGTGAGAGAGGGGCGGAAGAATTTTCTCCGCTTGTCACATGAGGATTTTGAGTGTCCATTGCAATGAAGACGACATTTCCTGTAAATTTGAGTGCATCCAGAGTATTTAACTTAAACAAACAACCTTGAGGTGAGCTAAATACATTTCGGAGCATAGTGAGATTAAACTTTAGTATACGGGTGTGAAAACAACTGTAAGGTTGTAAATTAAGAAAAGGGAGGGGGGGGGCATCGTCCTTCTACGAGGGATACGTCCCCCCTTTTATGAAAATATTAATCTAAAAATGTATATTTTTCTGAAGATTTTCCCATCTTATCTGATGCCATGGTTAAACCAGAATATTCAGTTTTGTACGTCACAAGTTTTTATTCCCTGGTTCAATATTTTCTTAGAGGGGGGGGGGGAGGGAAATATGGATTTCCAGGGAGGGATTTTTTTGCACAAATTTGAATTCACCTTGTTCAGAAATTTCTTGAACATGAATATTTGCAAAACAAACAAAACAAAATACATGGAGAATTATAAAATTGTAGAATGAAAGTCGTCTTTGTTACTTATTTCACTCAAGAAATGTCGCTAACATTTAATAATTAGAAGGAAAAAGAATACAACAGGAATTCCACTGTTTCCGGATTCCCTCTGTGATAAAGTTATCGTGGAAAAAATATTTAAATATTTTTCTTAAAGGGACTGAACTCGTAATTTCTAGGGACCCTCAATGAATAAAGGGGAGTTCTCGATTTACAATTGTATCCTTTAAACTTTTTACTTTTCCTCAAGGGCAAACAACCCCGTATGTTTATCTCTAAAATGGTGCTCAAATTGCCGGAAAATGGAGTGTTACAGCTGACGTTGCAAATATTCCTTTGAAAATTCAAAATAAATGCCCAGCGCGGTTTACAAAACTCAAATGTAAACATTATATTAATGTTTCTCAAAAATAAAACAGGTTCAACAAATCCTGATCCCTTAATCAACCAAAAGGATAGTGTTGTAAAGGGGAGACACCACTCTACAAATGAAGGGGTAATTGAAATAACGCCTACAGTCTCTTTAAGTCAAAAACAATTATCTTTCTTACAGATGAATATTTGTTTTGATTAATTATAAAGCATATTAAAGATATTATTTTTTTTTAATTCTCATTGAATATATTTATGTTTTTTATTAAGATTCTAAGAGATGATGATGATCAAAAAGTTGAAGAGTATTTCTCTCGATTAAACCAAGCTTACTCCAGGTTATACAAAATACACAGATTTATAGGTTGACCCACAATCTATCGAAAAATAAGGCCTCAAATGGACCCTGCTTTTTTAGGGTGCCTTATCCGATGTTGGTACCCTTAAAACTTTTGACTGATGAAGAGTGACGGAATTATCCTTATTATGCCCAAATAATTATTACCTCCTAGTGAAAGAAAATATTCTTTCTTAAAAAACATTCGTTGAACAAAGAAAATTCGAGAATTTCTGAAATATGTGCAGTCAGTTGCGCAGAGTTCACAATGTGGGCTAAAAGTATACAACAGATCCTTTTTAGGGTTTGCAAACAATGTTTAGTTGGAAAAACACGGATTTCTCCGTCGTCGATGATGAGACAAAGGTTTAAGGGGGTACCGTTGTGAATTAGACATGCCCTCAAAAAAAAAATTGAATTACGTCTACCGCCCATTTAATAATTTTCATATTAATAGAGGTGTATCTCCGGAGCTGGTTGGAGTATTTAAGAATGGATCCGTCCAGCGCTATTCATATCACAACCCGGAGCAAGGTTTAGAATTTTTCCAGTAGTATTAACATCACAACCTGGAGCAAGGTTACATATCTGTGCAATACTATTCACATCACAACTCGGAGAAAGAGTCAGGTTCCTTCCGAGGCTATTCACATCATAACCTGGAGTAGAATTAAGCAGTACATATGAGTTCCATAACCCTCCAATGCTATTCAAATCAGAATACGGAGATGAGTTCGCAGCAGTTCTAGATCTTGAAGTTGGGAAACACTGGTGTCAAATGTTCTTTTTCAAAGATGATTTTAAAAATATTTTCTGTCTGTTCTTTAGAAAGACTTCAGAATTTTCACACTAATGACGAGCAAGTTAAACAAGAAATAAAGTTTTTGATTGATTGTTTTGAATAATTTATTCCCCTCATTTCAGCTTGTGTGTTCATGCTCTTAACACCTCTATGGCAAATTTCTTTAAAAGACCTTATCCCCCCTCCACCTGTACCAAGAATCCAGGGGTCTCGAGATTTCTAAAAATCCAGAAGCCCCGAGAATCCAAAGTACTTTTACAAGTGGGAAATTTTCTTGTTGTAGAAATTCTGCATTTCTACAACAAGAAAAATGTTGTACGATTTTGTAATCAGTTTTCATGTGTTTATGCCGATTTTTCCACTAGAAAGGTTTTTTTTATATTTATGTGGAATGCGAAGAATTGTTTACAGGAGTCTCATGGTTTTATTAAAACCTAAAAGAATGTAATTAAAAGGTTCATTAAGATTTGATATAAATTGTTGTTTTTAGATTAAAAAGATGCAAAAACAATAAACTCATTTTCTTCAATGATGGACAAATAAGAAATTAAAAATAAAATGATTTAATGAAAATAATTTTAAAAAAACAAAAACATATTATTTCTATAAAAATTACATTTTCTGTAAATTGAAGTAGAAAGGGTGCCACTGCCCTGCCACTTAAGAAATTGATTTTTTTATTGATAAGTAAGTAGCACATCCTGGATTTTTTTTCAAAGGCACCCTAAAGTAGAGTCGTGGTAGCCGAATGAGTAAATTATGAATAATGTCAAAGTTTATATAAAAATATTTTTGTCATAAATAATTATTTTCCCTAAGAATAAACTTAAAGGATTGCATCTGACAAAAGTCTTATTTTTGATAATTTTCAGACAAATCCACACTGAACCAGACAGAGGGAGAAGGTCAGTTCATGCAGACCACTTTGAGACCTCATAGTTCCTCCTCTAGTTTTCCTCTAGTTTTCTATGAGAAATGTTAATTTATAAATTCAAAAGAGTATTAAATATGATAGATTAAAATTGTCTAAAATTGAAATAATAAAGGTTTACACCATCAGGTTGCAAATATGTAGGATGTTGAAACTTTGACTCAGTTCCATTACTTTAGTTTGACATGAAAGAAAATGCTTAACAATATCACAAGTTCAGCTTTACTTTGAAATCATCTTATCCCTTGAATAATAGAACAAGCATTAAAGAACAGAACTAAAAAAAATATTTCTATTCAAAAAGTATTATTGAAAATGAAATAAAAACTGTTGCTAATGACGTCATATTCAGGTGTGGAGGAAATCTTGCCACAATCTAAGAAATTTCGATGTTATTATTCTATTTTGATAGAACAGAATTCATAGTTTCAAGTATAAAAAGTTGACAAAATCAGGTTGCAAAGATAAATGGCCCATTTGATAAACTCAAATAAAATATAGCACAATAAAATGTTATGTAACAGTATTTGTAATTTTAGAAGAAAAATTCAATTTTTATTTTATTTAAACCCATACTGAACAAAATCTGCATAATCTGAATATTATTATAACTTTTCACTTCCGGATTTATAAATATCCGGCCAGGGGGAACCACACAGGATAAGCTTTAAAGACGACCTTGCACAATCATTCCCGGTTCTTCAATTCATAATTATTGAAACGCAGCACACTTTTTTTTCACTTTTTTCAACAATTTTTTGAAATTTCTAGGATTTAAATTTTTTTGGTTTTTACCTTTTTGACCTAACGCAGTAGGACTAATTTTAAGTAACCACTCCATTTTGGGAATTGAGTGGCCGATTCACAACGGTAGAAAATAAAATTTGACACTTTTTAACCCCGTTCGTGCTGCCATCTGCTTTACCCAAAATATACTGAGGCTTTACTCTTTTTTTTTACATCTAGTGATACAAATCTATAACAGTTAGTACATTTTTGGAAAGCGTCTGTGTATATATATGCAATTTCTCAAAAATGTACAATCTTTTTCCTTTTGATACAGACTATAAAAATAGCTATAAAATGTTGAATCCAATGACCAGAAGTAGGTCTAAATATATATGTAGCCTGATTATCGATATGGCATTATTTGAAGGGCATCTGCAGTTAGAAAAGTAAAAAAGTTTGAACGATATTTTGTTTAGGGAACGTTATCCAGTCCATATACTAAGAGAACTGTTAATGAGAACTATTCTGGCCAAATTAAATCTAAAAGAAATAAAAAAATTTAAAACAATTCTAAAACTTTTTAAACTGAGTTGAGAACTTTTAAATAAAGTTAATCTTGCACCGAAACTTTTTTAACTAAGCTGGGAAATTTAGAGTCGGATACCTTTAATCCCGACTGCTTAATCCGAATATCCATTGTGGACACTTTTGATTTCTTGCTTAATCCACTCTTTTTTGGAGCTGAACACTTTAGAATGGTGGATATTGAGATCTTCTCTTTTTCTTAATATCGAGACTAACTAATCTTCTTGTATCCTGAAAAGTGTATAAAATTCAACCAATCAGAGTCACATATATAAAGCCGATAAATTTGAAACTGTGTGCGCCAAATAAGATTAAATACAGAAACTGGAGTGACTTTCTAAATTTAAAAAAAAGGTTTTTGATTTTTCTCTACTATATCCAAGAAAGAACCAAAAGAAAATCAAAAGTGTGTCCATTGGATACTCAGATTGAGTAATTGTAATTAAGGAATAAGGATATATCATTCTAAAGTTTTCAGCTTTGAAGAGTTTACTGGTGTATGTAGGTAAACGGTTAAAGTTAAATATTCACAACGATGCGACGATGCTCTGATATAAAATATGGAATATTTTTATAATTTGAAAACTGTATAATTCTTTTCTAAAGCAGAATTGTGCAAGTCAGTTATAAATAGCCATTTTTCAAAGAGAAGCTACTGGATGAAGCTTTTAATGGCACCGATTCGGGACATGGCACTCTTTAGTGTAAGGAAGAACAAAATTGTATTGCGTTAATGACGATCGATTTCCTTCAGGATAATGAGGGGTTTAAGTTTATAATTAAGTTTTTAAAAAATATTTTTTTAACCTTTTAACAGGACGGATTTCTCAGATTATCGTGGGCTCTCTTGAAAAGAGAAAATGAAATAAGATATCCCAGTACTGCATAATTGAACATGATATTATACTGTTGAGTCTGTAGAGATATGTGACACAATTCGTGTCATGAAAAAAAGCTAAAATAATGTTAGTCATCTTTTATGCAATACACAGGAGAACTAGGATATCCAGGATACAGAGGAGAACTAGGATATCCAGGATACAGAGGAGAACTAGGATATCCAGGATACAGAGGAGAACTAGGATATTCAGGATACTGAGGAGAACTAGGATATTCAGGATAAAGAGGAAAACTAGGATATTCAGGATACTGAGGAGAACTAGGATATTCAGGATAAAGAGGAAAACTAGGATATCCAGGATACAGAGGAGAACTAGGATATCCAGGATACAGAGGCAAACTAGGATATTCAGGATACAGAGGAGAACTAGGATATCCAGGATACAGAGGAGAACAAAGATATCGGGATACAGAGGAGAACTAGGAAATCCAGGATACAGATGAGAACTAGGATATCGAGGATGCAGAGGAGAAATAGGATATCCAGGATACAGAGGAGAACTAGGATACAGAGGAGAACTAGGATATCGAGGATACAGAGGAGAACTAGGATATCCAGGATACAGAGGAGAACTAGGATATTCAGGAAACAGAGGAGAACTAGGATATCCAGGATACAGAGGAGAACTAGGATATCGAGGATACAGAGAAGAACTAGGATATCCAGGATACAGAGGAGAACTAGGATATCGAGGATGCAGAGGAGAAATAGGATATCCGGGATACAGAGGAGAACTAGGATACAGAGGAGAACTAGGATATTGAGGATACAGAGGAGAACTAGGATATCCAGGATACAGAGGAGAAGTAGGATATCCATGATACAGAGGAGAACTAGGATATCGAGGATACAGAGGAGAAATAGAATACAGAGGAGAACTAGGATATCCAGGATACAGAGGAGAATTAGGATATTCAGGATACAGAGGAGAACTAGGATATCCATGATACAGAGGAGAACTAGGATATCCAGGATACAGAGGAGAACTAGGATATTCAGGATACAGAGGAGAACTAGGATATCCAGGATACAGAGGAGAAATAGGATATCCAGGATACAGAGGAGAACTAGGATATTCAGGATACAGAGAAGAACTAGGATATCGAGGACACAGAGAAGAACTAGGATATTCAGGATACAGAGGAGAACTAGGATATCCAGCAAACAGAGGAGAACTAAGATATATGAATACAGAGGAGAACTAGTATATCCAGAAAGGATATCCAGCATACAGAGGAGAACTAGGATATATGGATACAGAGGAGAACTAGGATATCTAGGATACAAAGGAGAACTAGGATATCTGGATACAGAGGAGAACTAGGATATCTAGGATACATAGGAGAACTAGGATATCCAAAGCTGGGAACTTTTGAATGGTTAATATCGGGATTAATGCTTGATCCACTTTTTTTAATCTCGAGATTAAATAACGCTTGTTATCCTCTTGTTATTAATCAGAGGAGAGCTGGGATATCCAGAATACAGAGTAGAACTAGGATATCCAGGATACAAAGGAGAGCTAGGATATCAAGGATACAGAGGAGAGCTAAAATATCCAGAATACAGAGGAGAACTATGGTATCCAGTATACAGAGGAGAGCTAGGGTATACAGGATATAGAGGAGAGCTAGGATATCAAGGATACAGAGGAGAGCTAAAATATCCCGAATACAGAGGAGAACTAGGGTATGCAGTATACAGAGGAGAACTAGGATATCCAGGATACAAAGGAGAGCTAGGATATCCAGGATACAGAGGAGAGCTAGGGTATCCAGGATACAGAGGAGAACTAGGATATCCAGGATATAGAGGAGAACTAGGATATCCAGTATACAAAGGAGTGCTAGGGTATCCAGAATACAGAGGAGAGCTAGGGTATCCAGGATACAGAGGAGAACTAGGGTATCCAGGATACAGAGGAGAGCTAGGGTATCCAGGATACAGAGGAGAGCTAGGGTATCCAGGATACAGAGGAGAACTAGGGTATCCAGGATAAAGAGGAGAGCTAGAAGTTTGAATTTCACAATTTACTGAATATTATGCAAAAGAAGGCGGCTCTAGGGCTTGAAAACGCGACTCATTCTTCATGAATATTTTCCATCTGACATTGGATTACACTGTGGGGCAGTCCATCATTTAGTTTTAATATTGCATTTTTTTGTCAGGCATTGAATAGGAATCAGACATTGGGAATCTTTTTAATAATTGAATATAATAAATTAGGTTGAGGATTGGAATAGAAAATTTTCATATTTTATGACTTATTCACATTGCTTATTTATTACTGAAAGGTTAATGTAATAAATTTAGAGATTTATTTGACATGAAGATAAAACATTTTATGGAAAATATTAAGGTCACTGTACACTTCACAGTGTAAAGTGTATAGTGTAGAGTGTAGAGTGTAGAGTGTAGAGTGTAGAGTGTAACAGTACTGTACTGTACTTCATTACATATAAAATCACAATTAAAATAGAAAGAAATGTAAGAATGAAACCTCACAACTGATTCAATAAAGAAGTTTTTATACAATTATGTAAGTTTTAATATGCATTAAATTTAATATTTAAAATATGAAAATTGCGTTAAATCTAACCTGTTCATGCATGTGTGTAGTAAACACCTACTCCATAACTAGTTCTCGAACGTATCCACTCAGGTACAATCCGTCCGCAATCAACCTCAACCATGACTGAATTCCAGGCTCTAAATGCAACACAGGGACACAAGCTTAGCTATCAAAATCCAGCTACTAATACAGTGCTCTGAATGCCACACAAGGGACACAAGCCTAGCTATACAACAAGCTATCTATCAATCCCAAATGATGGGGACGATTCAATGCTCTAAATGCCACACAGGGACACAGCCTAGCTATACAACAAGCTATATATTGATCCCAAATGATGGGGACGATCTAATGCTCTAAATGCCACATAGGGACACAGCCTAGCTATACAACAAACTATATATTGATCCCAAATGATGTGGACGATCTAATGCTCTAAATGCCACACAGGGACACAGCCTAGCTATACAACAAGCTATATATCAATTCCAAATGAAGGTAAAGATATGGTGCTCTTAATGCCACATTGAGACACAAGCCTAGCTATATAACAAGCTATATATTGTAAGCACGGAGAGAGGCTTACTTGTAAATAAACTGTAGTCAACGATAGCAGTGGGACGGATAACAATTCATCTCATCTAAATGGTTTAGAAAGATTCAGCTGTTAAAAAAATGCCAACCCAGATAATGCTTTGAAGGCATGTTTAAACGCATGAAAAACCAAAGCCTGATAATTCTATTTTCTAAGTTTGAATTCAAGCCAATAGGAATGAGACACGGCTTGACATGAGGCACAAGAAAATATAATTGAAAGGGAACGATTTCTCATCAATTTTAGGATTTGCTGGTTACTATAGGGAATTTTAGGATTTGCTGGTTACTATAGGGAATTTTAGGATTTGCTGGTTACTATAGGGAATTTACAAAAAATATCAAAAACGCAAATCTTAGAAACAGAAATGATTTTTATATTCCTAGAGTAAAATCTATTAAAATTAGACTGCTTCCTCCTCACAATTTCCCTAAAATATGGTATGAAAATAAACGACACTTTTCAAAGCTTTCAAATATCAATCTTATTTCGAATTTTAAACTAAAGGAATTGAGTCTTTGTCACAAACTCGAATTTTTTATTCCCTATATCTTCACAACCCAGTGTCGTAGACCTTAGCTATTTCAAACCATGAATTCTGATGGATCAAATAATCTAAGTTTGAAATATCAAAGGTTTACATTATCTGGTTGTAGAGATATATGTATTAGAAAATTTGAGTTTGTGTCAAAGACTCAATTTCTTTAATTGAAGACTATTATCAGCAGAACAAATGTTTTAATTCTAACACATGCTATGTTTGCAAAAGAATCGAAGAAAGCAAAGACGATTTTACAAAGAAAAGAATAAAAAGATTAAAAAGAATAAAAGTATAATCGAACATAAAGGATGTCAAAAGTCAGCGCGAATTAAAAAGATACTTAAAAATGCCCATTTTTAACCTATACATTTTTCACAACACATAAAACCTATCTTATTTTTTAAAACATTACAAATAAATCTATCATTTTTATTTCTATTTTGTCGAAAAATACTAACACCCACCACTAGTTTATATTAAATATAATGTAATATAATGTAAACAATAAATATGTAACTTTCCTTTTCCTTTCCTTTTTCTTTTATTTCTTTTTTTTATATTTTTTTTAGAATTGGGGGGAAATATTCCCACAATATTTATTTTTGGAGGTTTTCAAATATTTTCTCCTTAAACACTTAATGTTTTATGTTTTTTGTTATTTTTCATAAATAAATGACTACTTATTACTTACTTACTTACTTACTTACTTACTTACTTACAACTGAACCAGTGTAATTTATGGCTATTAAATCCGATCCTGGTAAACACTGTAAGTGTAAATGAGAGTTTACACTAGTGTAAATGACAGTTTACACTGGTGTAAATTCTGCCCCCTAATATTAATCAATCAACATGTGGGATCGTATTAAATGGAATTATCTGGACCCCTGGGAAACCATAGTTAAAAAATAATCAATTTCTCTTTAAAAAAATGAATAACTCAATTAATTTTTGGTCAGACACAGGTTTAAAGGACGCTAGAAATTAAGTTTACAGTCCCTTTAAAGAGTTTTAATGTGCATAATGAATAAATAAATTTCATGTCGCAGCAGATTATATACATTAGATTAGTGGCGTAAAGAATTTGGACGCAAAATTATGATGATCAAAATTTTGAAAATCCACGAAAAATGCATAAATAATAAATATCCATCGAATCTCAGTTTTAATTTCACATTTTTGATATTTGATATTATAGATAAGTATTGAAGTCGAATTTTATTAATTTATAGGCCATTAGGTTTTAACACAAGACTTTATGTAAAAAATGTATAATTTATGTATATTATTAGCCTGGGAACCCAGCTTGGTCTGAAAACTAAAATTTCCGTTTAAAAGTCAACTAATTCAACTTAGACTTTTTATTCAAAGCTTAGAACATATTCTACCCAAATAGATTCTAGTACAATAGATGGCAACGTAGAATTTGTACACTCTCAGTACAGCTGTATTCTTACGTCACAAGTGTCAATTCAGTTTTGTGTCCGACAAAATTATTAATAATAGTGATAATTTTAGAATAATCTTACAGAAAAATAAGTGCAATGTTGTGTGTTCTTTATTTTCCTGTTTTTAAACTTTTTTATTTAATCTTGGAAAACATGTCAACTAATGTGAGAAAAATTCGATTTCCTTGTTATATTTGACAGTTGTGACGTCGTGTATAATTGGTCCATTTCTCTGTTGCCACCTATTGTACTTGATAATATATTTGATTCTACCAAATTCCACACTCAGAATATCACAACTTATAACAGAATATTACTACTTTTTATACATATAAATACCAGGCAACATAATAGTTTTCAAGGAAATATGATTTAGTTTAAATATTAACAAATATCAGAAGAAAAAAACTATTCATTATTTGAATTTGACTTATTAAGCAATTAATATAATATTACTGAGTAAGCTTCAGCAATCGGAGCAGTATCAACAACGTCATCTGGAGAGACCGTGAATAGAATTAAACCTGGAGGATTAGAATGAGATACAACTCAATTCTCGTGAAACGTTTGAGCAGTGCAGAGGAGCTTGTGAAATAATAATTTAACTGCTGAACCTAGTTGAATATAAAGTGTCAGGTTACAAGGTTGGAATCAGTAACAATGGAATTTGAGTATGTGTTGTGAAGAACGTGATCATACATCATCAAAACTCAATTAGTGATGAATCATATATTAATAACGATAAGTTGAATTTATCCCGGCTCTTCCGTGCTCTTGTATCAGAAATTAACATAAAGCTAGCTGCAACACCCGGAGTAAAGAATAGTTTCTGTCAGGCTTCTCAGCTGTGCATAGTTTATATACATCAAACATTGTCTATCAAGTGAATATAAAACATATCCTACTGCTAACCGGAGTCAGTTTTAAAGAGCAGGGTTACAATAATATCAGGGTGGAACAACATGGAGCTACCAGTTCCAACAATAGATGAAGGAGGAGGGCTAACCTGTCAACACCCTGACGACAACGCTAATCTTGTTCAAGACGAGAACTATAACGAGGCTGCCAGTGAGGACAGTGGGATGTCCTCGGTTATCGGAGGCGATGTCGGTCCATCTTCCGAAGGTCAAGCTCCTGGAGGTCTTTTGATTATGCCGACCTCCCCTGTATCCGTCACAACAGCCAGTATGTCGGCTAGTGATGATATGATAGAAAATGAGAATGAGATGTTGCGTGACAGGGTTGCAGATCTAGAGAAGAGGGTTCATGATCAGAACGACGAGATAACCTGTCTCAGAGCAACCCTGGCGGACTGTCTCCGGAGAATAAACAGTCTTGAAACTAACAAGAGTCATGTTCAATTGAATAGTTATCCGTCCAGGACAAGAACAGATGGACTGTATCGGCGAATTTGTTTCGTATTTCTGTATCATAAATCCCTAGCAAGTTCTCTATCATAAAAAGCTAAAGTCGACCTTGCTATTTTTCACATTCCATTTATAAATCATAAAATTTAAAGAAATATTTTCTATGACGACAATTCAACAAAAGAGGAGAGCGACATAATTAAAGGGAAGAAGGGGGGGGGGACAGGGGTAGGAGGTAACAAAAGTACACGAGTAGGGAAAACAGGCAGTGGAGAAAGTAGGAGAGAAAAAAACAGAGATGGAGAGAAAGTAGGAGAGAATAGAGAAGATAGTAGGGGAGAAAGTAGGATAGAATATAGAAGAGAGTAGGGGAGACAGTAGGATAGAATATAAAAGAGATTAGGGGAGAAAGTAGGAGAGAATGTAGAAGAGAGTAGGGGAGAAAGTAGGAGAGAATATAGAAGAGAGTAGGGGAGAAAGTAGAAAAGAGAATATAGAAGAGAGTAGGGGAGAAAGTAGGAGAGAATATAGAATAAAGCAGGGGATAAAGTAGGAAAGAATATAGAAGAAAGTAAAGAAGAAGATAGGAGAGAATATTGAAGAGAGTAGAGGAGAAAATAGGAAAAAATGTAGAAGAGAGTAGGGGGGAAAATAGGAAAGAGAATATCGATAAGAGTAGAGGAGAAAACAGAAAAAGAATGTAAAAGAGAATAGGGGAAAAATAGGAAAGAGAATATTGAAGAGAGTAGGGAGAAAATAGGAAAGAAAATATTGAAGAGAGTAGGGGAGAAAATAGGAGAGAATGTGTAAAGCAGGGAGGGGGAGGGGGGGGGTTAGTCCTTGACTTGTCACTCTAAAAATAAATAAAAGTAGTTTAAGCAAGGCCCGCCCTGCATTATACAAAGGATGTTTATTGATCAATATGTTCTCTATAAATATTTCGTTATCATTGTGTCAACAGTAGTTTACCATTCAACAAGGGCGGAGCACTCTAAGAAGAGTAGATTGCTTAGGAGTATCCGAGGGATATCTGATACCTTCAGAGATTCAAACCCTACCCTGATCCTGAGTATTCATTAGAAGGAAACTCAGGGGTTGAAATAATCATCGTTTCTCACGGTTTAGACCGAAGCTTGGTTCCGATATCCCCTCTCTCTCTCCTTCATCTCAGTTTCCTGGTACGAGCAGGTGTGTCCAGGTGGCTCCGGGTCTTGTCCTGCACCGGCATAATACCTAACTCTACCTGCCACTTCCTTCCAGTCCGAACCCTGCCGTCCACCTCGGTACAGTTACTTTCTATGCATTCACTATCTTCCTGTAGATAACAAGAAGTCACGTGATACAGATCCATCCACACCAATCCTGGTTATTACGAGCAGACGGTGAAAATCAAGATTTCATGGGGTCACTTAACCCTCCCCCCCCTCCCCTCCCCTCCTCGGAGCAGTATCAACAACGTCATCTGGAGAGACCGTGAATAGAATTAAACCTGGAGGATTAGAATGAGATACAACTCAATTCTCGTGAAACGTTTGAGCAGTGCAGAGGAGCTTGTGAAATAATAATTTAACTGCTGAACCTAGTTGAATATAAAGTGTCAGGTTACAAGGTTGGAATCAGTAACAATGGAATTTGAGTATGTGTTGTGAAGAACGTGATCATACATCATCAAAACTCAATTAGTGATGAATCATATATTAATAACGATAAGTTGAATTTATCCCGGCTCTTCCGTGCTCTTGTATCAGAAATTAACATAAAGCTAGCTGCAGGACCCGGAGTAAAGAATAGTTTCTGTCAGGCTTCTCAGCTGTGCATAGTTTATATACATCAAACATTGTCTATCAAGTGAATATAAAACATATCCTACTGCTAACCGGAGTCAGGTTTAAAGAGCAGGGTTGCAATAGTATCAGGGTGGAACAATATGGAGCTACCAGTTCCAACAATAGATGAAGGAGGAGGGCTAACCTGTCAACACCCTGACGACAACGCTAATCTTGTTCAAGACGAGAACTATAACGAGGCTGCCAGTGAGGACAGTGGGATGTCCTCGGTTATCGGAGGCGATGTCGGTCCATCTTCCGAAGGTCAAGCTCCTGGAGGTCTTTTGATTATGCCGACCTCCCCTGTATCCGTCACAACAGCCAGTATGTCGGCTAGTGATGATATGATAGAAAATGAGAATGAGATGTTGCGTGACAGGGTTGCAGATCTAGAGAAGAGGGTTCATGATCAGAACGACGAGATAACCTGTCTCAGAGCAACCCTGGCAGACTGTCTCCGGAGAATAAACAGTCTTGAAACTAACAAGAGTCATGTTCAAGTGAATAGTTATCCGTCCAGGACAAGAACAGATGGAACTCAGAAAACTCCTCAAAGACGACCTATGTCGGGTTCTTACTCATCAAATGATTTTAACAGTGTTGCGCGAGCAGCTCATGAAGCGATTAATAGAAGAGCGTCTTATGCATCCAACAGGGATAAGGTTGGATCTAAAACCAGCCTGTATCAATCCACAAACTCCCTTCACAATGACGGACAATCTTCCAATTCCATGTCCCCAGCCCCCTCCCCCTCCCCCACCACACATCCAGTTCGTCATCCCTCCCCAGGGGTTCAGAGACTTAGTACACCCCAGAGACCGTCATCTGCATCTACAGGTCTACATAAGAAGTGGAGTTCTACAAGTGATTTCAGGGAGCTTTCTCCGGGTCCAAACCAGATAAGTAGACGAGGTTTAAACGCGGGATCTCTTGCCAGTCTAAGATCTCCTTTTGGCTCTCAGCAGAACCTAAACCGACACACAAGACACGGAACCAAAGATGCTAATTACAGCCCTGAGGACGGAATATTAAAGTTTCACCTGAGAGGGAGAGGAGTAAGTCTAATCTGTGCAGCATCTCAGTTGGATAGTTTCAACCTGGCAAAGGTAAACCCTGCTCCGGCTCAGAAACTCAAGCTTGAGTGGGTATACGGATACAGAGGCAGAGATGCAAGAGCAAACCTGCATCTTTTACCAACAGGAGAAATGGTTTATTTTATAGCTGCAGTTGTGGTCCTGTACAATGTCGAAGAACAAAACCAAAGGCATTATCTAGGACACACACAGGATATTAAATGCATGAGTGTCCATCCTAACAAGCTCCTGATTGCTTCAGGGCAGGCGGCAGGCCTTGACAGACCTCATATAAGGGTTTGGAACTCTGTTTCTCTCCAAACCATGCACGTTTTAGGAATGAGCGATTTTGAGAGATCAATTTGTTGCTTATCCTTCTCCAAAGCTGACGGAGGAAACCTCCTGGTTGCAGTTGATGAAGGAGAACATAATATCTCCGTCTGGGATTGGCAGAGGAGTGAGCGGGGACACAAGATTACAGAAACTAAATGTTCAACAGAAACCGTAGTTGCGGCCGAATTTCATCCTCTGGACGGACGGACGATTGTTATTGTTGGGAAGGGTTTCGTCAATTTCTGGCAGCTCGACTCAACCACGCTCACCCTGTCTCGTAAAACCGGGATCTTTGACCAGAGGGATAAACCAAAGTATGTGACATGTCTCGCGTTCTCGTACACTGGTGACGTTATAACCGGAGATTCCAACGGGAACGTGTTTATCTGGGGGCGAGGGTACAACGCTGTGACCAAGGTGATGAGAAAGATCCACGACGGACCTATCTTCTCCATCTGTGTTCTCAAGGATGGATCTATCATC
This sequence comes from Eurytemora carolleeae, assembly GCF_000591075.1. Classification (NCBI taxonomy): domain Eukaryota; kingdom Metazoa; phylum Arthropoda; class Copepoda; order Calanoida; family Temoridae; genus Eurytemora; species Eurytemora carolleeae. The sequence goes on from NW_019397978.1 coordinate 24,049, forward strand.
ACCGGAGGAGGAAAGGATAGCAGAATTGTTAAGTTTGATACAATGTATAGGAAGGTTGGAGTTGAAGCTCAGCTCCCGGAGCATCTTGGATCCATTCGGATAATTTCTCAGGGGAAGGGAAGCCAACTGCTGATAGGAACCACTAAGAACAGTATTCTCACAGGAAACTTTGATCTGAACTTCCAGGAGATTATGGTCGGACACACAGGAGAGGTTTGGGCTCTCTCTACTAGTCCTAGCAATCCACAGTTCATCTCAGCAGGACATGACAGGTTAGATTTTCTTCTCTTTTCACTGTACACTCTAAAGAAGTGTTTGAAACGGTTGGTTGGGTTTATATTTGGATAAAAACTGAGGAAAATCTTTGGATATAATGGTGAGGATAAGAAGGGGGATTAAGTGGTGAGATGTAAAAAAATTAAAAGTTCAAGGGTCTTATGCTTGTGTGTATTATAACTGTGTACACTGTAAATTCCTTCCCAATTTACCCTCAAGAGTTTAATCAGTGTCAATTTAATTATTTGGTATAACCCTATTCTCTTGTTTTTTAATCCATATATCTTTGCAACCTGATGCCGTACACCTTTTTAATTTCTAGACATGAATTATGCTATATCTTGAAGAGCCTAAGGCACCATCAGGTTGAAAAATATAAGGTTTTAAAAATTAGATTTTGAGGCGATTAATCAGTTCTATTACTATTTAAACATTTTATCTTTTATTTTATTCCCCCCCCCCCTCTCTTCCTCTTTGCTTCCTGTAAATGTAAATATGTTCTATGAACTTGAAGCACAAACCACAGATTAATTTGTGTATTCATGTTTGAATTTAACGAAATGCATTTTATAAATTCTCTCGGTTTTCATATTTTCCATAGAACTACAAATATATACAAATACTAGGCTTTCAGGGCAGTAATAAAACTTATAATACTTTTTAATTAAACAATATCAATCCAACATTACGAAATATTTTCTTTTTTTCATTTTGATAGACCTAACTTATGTCACTATATTTTGACTTTGTTTTTCTTCTTTTTAGTCTTCGCTTTTTTTGGCTTTTTTTCTTTTCTGTAATTTTTCTTTTCAGCTTGAATTGTTTCTTGCTTGGGTTTTTTTCTTTCTATCTTGTTTTTTTCTTCTTTTTTCTTGATTTTTGTTTTCGTGATACTGATTTTGTTCTCCTTGATGTTTTTTTTCTTTTTCTTTTTGTTGTTCTTTATCTTAATTTTTTTTTTGATTCTTGTTCTTTATCTTGATTCTTGTTCTTTATCTTAATTTTTGTTCTTTTTCTTGATTCTTGTTCTTTATCTTAATTTTTGTTCTTTATCTTGATTCTTGTTTTTTAATCTTATTTTTTGTTCTTTTTCTTGATTCTTTTTCTTTATCTTGATTCTTGTTCTTTATCTTGATTCTTGTTCTTTATCTTGATTCTTAATCATTTCTGTATTTAACTTCATATTTTTTTTATTATACAAAGAGTTTTCATGCCTTGCAGTGATCTGTGATATATGTTAAATATTATAGCTGGAGTACCCGGTGTTGCCAAGGTTTATATTAGTTACTCCACCCGTTTACCCGCGCTTGATATTAAACGTTGATTTTAGCTGCTAAGTGTTGCCCGTGGAATTTCAAATATTTCCAAATTTTGTTTAGCCGACTTGGTTTAGCCGTTTGGCCAGACATATCGAACATATATATATATAAACATATCTAGAAGATGATATTGATCCTATTTAATTCTAACATTAATAATTCATATATTTGACCAATTTCATCTAGTTTCCGAGCTTGATCACTCTCCACTATAAATCACTTTTTCTCCGGTCAGTACTCAGTGTACTAAAGATTACTGCAGTATACACTAAAAGCCTAGTAAAGGGTGAGATTAACAAGCAAAAATGCTTTTTTTTGTGGCAAGGGGAAAGAGAGTTGATATACGACGAATAGTTTTTTGATAATGAAATACTAGAATTTGGAACAATTCGACAACAAGATCAATGTCCTGTCCTAATCTGGTGATTTTATGTAAAAACTAATAAAATTTTATTACTTACTTCTCGGTTAACGTTTACATTTCTTATCTTAATATCCTATAAATCAATTCAATATAAGTATAAAATGTTTTTCTTTCTCTTTTTCTCTTTGCCTTGTTTTCTGTTGTTATATTTTTTACTAGATTAAAAACTCCTTAGAAAAAGAGAAGCCTGCCAATATGTGGACGTTCATAAGGAACTGAATTCTTGAACAAACTAAATTTTCTAATCCCTTTATCTTTGCAACCTTATAGTGTAAACCCTTGATATTTCAAACTTAGAATATTTGATCTTACAGAAATTATAGTTTTAATTTGTTAAAAGTTTACGACATCAGGTCGCAAAGATAAAGTGATTAAAAATCAGAGTTTGTTACTTTGTATCATTTAAAGAGATGTAACCTCATTCATAAATATTTTTTAACCTTGCAAAAGCAAAAGTAATAATCTTTCTTTTTCATCTGAAAAATTATCATTTTTAATTCCGTTTTTTCTTGAATATATGCATCAGAGACAAGGAGAACAAAGATTTACGAGATAATAACGACGAATATCTTCCTCATTATTACTGAGATATTGATTGAAAGCAAAACGTTGTGAATCAGCTATGTAACCCTGTAAATGGAGGCTCACTTGAAATTACATAAACAGTCACTTTATGCTCTTGTTCCTGCGTTAAATTATATATTTCCCACCCTGTATACGCCCTTGATTTCCCGTTGCATTTGACATTAAATTTGAAATTATAAAAGTCAGGCAAGAATCGTGACTTTGAATGTTATTGGAAAATTTGAGATTTCTGAAAAATCAAGAATTCTTGACTTCTGTTATTTTCTTCGATTTTTCATTTTAAAACAATTGTTTTTATTCTTGAAGAAATGTGTTTACACAATTTCTTCTAAATCTTTTCCAAAGTTAAAATTTTTGTTTAAAGTTTAATATTTCTCACCCTGACATTATAAAACTTTTTATTTCCACCATACACCTCATATATAAAATATATACAAAAGCTGAGGAATATTAAGGCTGAAAAACAACTTTAATGTTTTGATAAAAGTACATTTACGAATATTTTTTATACAAATATTTTATTGTTTCATGGTTCTTGATTCTTTCGTGTTAAATCTGCCAGAATAAAATAAAAATAAATAAAGATAAAAAACCTGAAAAATAAAATATTTGAAAACTAGGAACTTCATTGAGTTTTGGTTAATATTAATCACGATCTGGTCCAGTTCTCTATTATTCTATCAAAGAAACTTGTTCAGAAACTTCACAATATTATGTTAATGTTTTTAGATGGAGAATACAAGAACACCATTTTTCAGGGGAGGTGGGGGGTAGTTGCAAATAAATATATAAAAGAATTCATTCTTTGCCAAGAATACAAATTTTTAAATCCCTATATTTTAACAACCTTAACCCTTGGTCTAATAGAATTGTAGTTGGAAATATCTAAATTTAGGTTTTAAACAAATAAATTTTAACTTCCAAAACACTTGATTCATTAATTCAATATTTAACAATTAACCGAAAATTGTTTCGCGGTATAAATAAGTTTTGCAAAAATCCGCGGAATAATTTTTAAAAAATACATTTATAATTTGTCATCCTTTATTTATTGAAAATATGTTCTAAGTCAAGTAATTCAAAAACACATGTTTAAAGGAATTGAGTTTTTACCGGAAACTCAAATTTTCTTATCCCTATATCTATACAACCTAATGGTGGAAACCTTTGATATTTCAAACTTAGATTATTTGATCTAACAGATTTCATAGTTTGAAATGTCTAAGGTCTACAATATAGGGTTGTAAAGATATAGGGATTATGAAATCATAGTTTGTGGCAAATACTCAATTTCTTTGTTTGAAATTCTTAGATTCTCTTCTTTGTTTAATTACAAAACTTATATCGAAAGAGAACGGGGAGGAGAGGGGGGGGGGGTAGCTTTAAAACCAATATTTTAGAGTTTTACAATGATGGATATTTCAAAAAGTGCTGAATTTGCTTTTTAGAAAACTGCTGAATTTTCAAGTAATAACATTGGGCTAGAAGGTGAAACAATTCAGCCAAGCCTGGATTTTGAAATCAAAAAACTAACTCGTTTTTTCTTCACTTTAACTTTCTAGCTCAAGTATTATAGTATTATTATTAGTATAGTATTAAAGAATCTGAGCTCTGGCCACTAACTCAGATTTTTTAACCCCTTTAACCCAATGTCGTAGACATTTGATATTTTAAATTATTAAATAGTTTAAAATATCTAAGGTTTACACCATCCGTTTGCAAAGATACAGGGATTAGAAAATTTAAGTTTGTGGCAGAGCTTAAACTTTCCTGTTTTGTGAAGTGTCTAAAAAGAAAATAATTCAATCCCTTTATCCCTAGAAATATTTTTTTTCTTTTAAACTATTTTCAGATGATTGGAATTAAAATATGTGTTATTTGTTAAAATGAAAATTTTTCTTTTGGAAATTTAGAATGAGGCCCATATAACTGTGGAATAATAAGACGACATCTAAGCTTATACCCTAGATGCGTCATAAAGTAAATAGGTTACCAATAACATGAAAACCGCTGCAAAATGTCTGTGTTTCATTTTTATTGGACTATCAAAGAAAATATTTTAAGTCTTATAGTCACCTTCTAACTCCATAGTTTTATGGGATCACTGTGTATTAAAAATTCATAACTTCCGATGACTCGACTCGCACCTTAATACCCCATTCAATTACATACGACGCAAAGGGAAACCCTGCTGCAGATTTGATTTGTCAGATTTGATTTAAATTAATCAAATTTGTATTTCAGGATGATTCATCTCTGGGATACCCTCTCCCATAGTGTAGTGTGGAGCAACGATGTCGGAGAACAGGCCCAGTCCGCCACCTTCTCCCCAGACGGAGAGGTCATCGTGGTTGGGACCGTCACCGGGAAGTGGGTCGTCCTGGACGTGAACACCCGGGAGGTGTTCGGAGTTCACCAGGACGGATCGGAGCCGGTTTTTGTGGTTAAATTCTCTCCGGATGGAAACCTCCTTGCTCTGGGTTCCAGAGACAATGCTATTTACATGTATCAGGTTGGATTCATTATTTTTGAAAGAGAGATTACTAGTGGAATGTAAGGTTAGGGGACCAAGGGGATAATTTAACCTTCTTTATGGGTCCGTTTTGGCACTGGAGATAATACCATCTTGTGTGCTAGCCATATGACAGTATTTTCACTATGAGTTTAAAATAAGATAATCTGGAATAATGATTTAATTTCAAATTTTCATTTATGATTTAATTAAAATAAGATTAAAACCAAGGGCGTATACAGAAATAAATCTATTATGTTAGTAATAATTAGTATTTAAACTAGAGATAGTAATTGACATTTTTGAAAATGATAAACTCCACTTGAACTTAAATTCTATGAGATAAAAAGCAAAAAGGTACAAAAAATGATTATGACTTGTAAAAGTTTCTGTTGCGAAAAAAAGTAGGAGTACATTGTAATCTATATTATAAAGCTGAATTTTAGTGAGGAAACTCATGGGTACCCATTGAGTTCTAGGGGGACACTGCCCCTTGCCCCCCCCCCTCCTGTGTACGCCCTTGAATTTAAAACATTTTGTTCAAACTAAACCATTGTGACGAAAATATTTTAAACTGTCGTAAATGAAATCACGTGACCGGAAGTTAATTATCTAACCCACGTTGTATATTGCAGGTGCGGGACAACTACAGGAAGTTCAATAGATTGGGACGCTGTATGGGACACTCCGGGTATGTAACGAACCTGGATTGGTCTGAGGACTCACAGTTTCTCCGATCTAACTCCACAGAGTACGAGATCTTGTATTGGAGCGCAGCGGTCTGCAGATCACTCCGGGACGTGGAGACAATCCGAGAGATAGGTTGGGTTACTAATGATTGTCCCCTGAGCTGGGGAAGCCTGGGTGTATGGGGAGAGAACCAGGATGCTCCTGATGTTGGTTCAACGTCAAGGAATCCGGAGAGAGAGTTGCTTGCCAGCGGAGACTCGTCAGGACGGGTTCGGATCTATACGTATCCCGCATCTCAACCTAAAAGTTTGAACCATTCCTACACCGGGCACAGTAGTCCGGTCACAAAGGTTGCCTGGATGACCGATAGTAGTAAACTTATTTCCGCAGGAGGAAAGGATAATGCTTTGCTGCAGTGGAACCTTATTTAGGTTCTAGTTCCAGGATCCAGGTTCCAGGTTCAATATAAACCTTGACCGGCTCCAACATTAAAACTATACAGCTTGGAATATAACCGAACTGCAGTGCATCTTGCACAGGATTATTTTGCGAGTTTTAAACACATAATTGCAGATTTGCAATTATAGAATTTATTTGGTCCAAATTTTAGAATTTTGTTTCCAAACCTAATATCCTGAAACATACACCGTGAAACCAGTTTTAAAGGAGAAACAGCATGCATCAATGATCTAATTTGATATTTTTAAATTAAACTAAACATTTGATAAGTTGTGAAGATCTGAAAATAAAAATACAAAACGAAGTGTTAAAAATGTTAACAGACGTAGTGATGTCGTCTTCAATGTTAAATGACTTGATTATTTATGAAATGTGTGAATATTTTTGATCCTAAATTAACCCTTGAGGTATAATTATATAATTTTTATTCTTCTATTAAATATTTATCATTCATTCTATGTATATAAAAATTGTAAATATTTGTTAATAAATTCATAACACTATACATGTATTGTATATGATTATAATTATTTACTTTATCATAACATTTTCAAAAGTAAAACTGATTGCGGCATTTATTTAAGGAACTGAACACATAGCCACAAAATAGGATTTTTTGATAAATAAAGATATAAAGATTTATAGAAAATTAGAGTGTTAAATTCGTTTCGATAAGCTTTTTAAATTCCATTTCGCACCATTAGGTTTGATTAAAAAAATACCAGACTGAAATGATTCAAAAAATTCTGAAGAACCTGAGAGTATAAACTTTTACTCATTTCATTTCATCAATTTTTCATATTTCATATTCATTCAACTACAAAGCACGAGATAATACAAATAAAAAAATACAATTTACTATGTAGTTTGGACCCGCCTAACCAGAGTTGGTTGTTTTAATTGGTTGGCCCATTATAAGCGAAT
>NW_019397979.1:0-31257 GCF_000591075.1 Eurytemora carolleeae
CATACCTTGTTTCCCCCTGAATACACCGTGTTTCCCCCTGAATACACCCTGTTTTCCCCCTGAATACACTCTGTTTTCCCCCTGAATGTACCCTGTTTCTCCCTTGAATACACCCTGTTTTCCCCCTGAATGCACCCTGTTTTCCCTCTGAATACACCCTGTTTTCCCCCTGAATACACCCTGTTTTCCCCCTGAATATATCCTGTTTTCCCCCTGAATACACCCTGTTTTCTCCCTGAATACACCCTGTTTTCCCCCTGAATACACCCTGTTTTCCCCCAGAATAACCCTGTTTTCCCCCTGAATATATCCTGTTTTCCCCCTGAATAAATCCTCTTTTCCCCCTGAATACACCCTGTTTTCCCCCTGAATACATCCTGTTTTCCCCCAGAATAACCCTGTTTTTCCCCTGAATACATCCTGTTTTCCCCCTGAATACATCCTGTTTTCTCCCTGAATACATCCTGTTTCACCCAGAATACACCTTGTTTCCCCCTGAATAAACCCTGTTTTCCCCTGAATTCACCCTGTTTTTCTTCTGTTTTTACTCTAGGATAAAAAGCAGAAGCAAGAAGTAGGTATTGAACTAAACATGTTTATAATATGTAATAAACAAACGTATTTACAGAGGAAAAAACTATAATTATTACTCTATTGAAACAACATAAAGTTGAATGTATGTTAAATCTTTTTAGTTATCTTTATCAGCAGTTGTTAAAATCATGTCGATGAAATATCGCAAAAATACAAGTCTGATGTTTTTACCCCAGATGAGGCACTTTAAATTAAAAGTTTTTTCTGTAGATGTGCCCAGGCACTATCCCAACTACAGTCAGAGCCATAGCACTGTGAAATAGGAAGACGACATTATGTTGTTATAGTTTTACCAGTAGCCAGAAAATCAAGTTATTGCGGGAAAAAAACCTATTTTTATATGCAATGTGCAGTTGCTATTCTTTATGATTATTGGACTTGTTATAAAGATAACTTGAGACTAACAGTTGTCTTCCGATTACTCAGTTTTATGTATCCACTGTATCATAAAAGTACTCTTTTTTTACTAAAGCTTTTAAAGATAAATTTTACTTCTTGTTTAATGTTAAAAAATAATTTCAATTTCTTCCAATTCCCTCCTGTTTTCTGCCAATAATTGCTGTGTTATAGTTTATATTTCAAGACTAGGAAACATATTCTTGGAATTGCACAAGTTTTATAAATCTTTTAGGAATTCAAAATAGAAAAACAGAGACTGCAAAATTTGTTAATAGGAAAATAATATTTTCTGTTGAAATTCTGTTTAAAGAAGACGACTTATAATCGAATAATTTGCTAACAGAAACTGTAGGTGTAATTTTAATTGACCCCTACATTAGGCCGGTTATGTATGATTCACAACGTTCCCCATTAAACCTTGATATGAGCAACAGTGGGGAAGATATCGTCGTGTTTTTATCTTGAAAAGTTTTACATTCTGACAATATTGTCTATGCTGCATATTTCCGCAGGTCCCTTAAACAGCGAAACTACAATTGAAAAATAATCAATTTTCAGCTAGAATATTAAGGGAAAACTCATTCTCCTTGACCAGATAATGCAGGCCCGTAGCCAGGGGGTACAAGAGGTCAAGTGACCCCCCATTTTCTCCTAAGATGAGGATGCAACAGCGAATTTCCCCCCCCCTTTAAAAAAGTTGCTTGGTATAATCTTCTCTTTAAAAAATTGTTATCATTTTGATGGTGCATATACTCCAGGGTGTTCCTCTACAACTGATATTTTTGATTTGCTTATATTTTAATTAAAACGACCTGATAAGCTTGCAATAAATGTAAAATTAGTTAAACTAGATTGGAACATTTACGTTTTAAGCAAAAAGTTGGTTTTGCTGTGACTCGAAAAGGCTCCATTTAGAGATATACAGTCTCTGGCGCGATCTCTCATGTGGCTGACACACTTTCTGATTTCTGCAGGCTGCTGCAGGGAAACAGAAAACTCTTCCAGACTCATTTTAAGCTCTTCATCAGTAGCAGGTTGAGCAATAACTGTAATCTGATAGCTTGGTAAACCTGAAGCTCATTTCGAAGTTTTCCATATCTCAGGTTAATCCAGATTTTCTCCTCTTCAGTAAAAGGGCTATTTGACCCATCAATTCTGACTGAAGCCATTTTTTTCAACCAGTATATAAAATGTCCCTTCAAGCTGTTCAATTTCCTGGATTTTTTAACCCAATTTTGCGCATTTCTCAAAGAAATTTTAGCAAATCAAAAATATCAGTTGTAGAGAAACACCCTGTATATAGGTTCTGAAACAAAAGAAAGCTGTTCCCTCAGACCAACCAAACAAAACCTTTTTGGAAAAATATTTGTCCTGAGGTAAGATTTCTGATCGAACTGGTTTGTTGTAGATTCGCATAAGTTGAAAAACATGCATACATGATACAATGTAACAAATTAATAAATAATATTTTCCAGTATGAATCAAAAAATCAATTCCTTAAGTTTTGCAGAAAAAATTGCTTTGGTATCAATATTTTGTCCAGTGAATAGTTATATCAAATTATCAACATCTTGTGTCATACAGTATTAAAAAATTTGAGATTAAAACTAAATTATGAAAATTTTAAGTGTACCATACAAAACATCAAAATCAGGAAAAATCGAATTTTCATTAAGTTCAAGCAAAAGTTATTTATGTTGTTGACAAATTAGAAAATATTTCACATAACATAAAATGCAAGCTAAAATTGCTAGCTTTCATACCAAACTATAAGAAAAAAACTCTATAGGAGGGGGGCTCTTGCCCACCTTGGAACCCTCCCGCCTCGTTAACTACGATTCATCTCAGTGATCCTGGGCCCATACAATAACACCCCTCTTTGCACACCCCCCTTGATAAAATCCTAGCTACGGGCCTGAGACAAGGTTTAAAGGCTACCGTTCTTGTTCAGAAATATGGCACTGAAATATAACCACAACATTCCCTTTAAGAACAGTAATCTGCATATATGAATTTATCTATTAAAAAAAAAAAAATGCTAATCGAAGTGTTAAAGAGTAAAAGATATAGCAAAAAGTCTGATAATCTATCGAATGTCGGAAAATATTTAGAATTATAAAAGAATTTAAATTTGGTTTCAGTAAAAAAACTCTAGTTTCTCATAGATAAAAATGAGCAGAATACTCGCCACAAACTCTTTTTTACCATGACGTCCATATCTCTGAAACCTGATAGTGTCTATTATTTCAATGTTTATATATGTGTTAAATCTCAGAGGCGCAACTAGGGGGCGACCGGGCGCGCGCCCCCCCCCCTAGCACCTGAGAGGGGGCCCCCCCCTGCAGAATGAGAAGAAAGATTGGCGAATATCATTATCACAGGAGTCAAAAATAATAAAACCAAAAGAGTTGTTGTAGAAATTGTATTCTTCTATGGTTAGTTAAAAAAAAAATTCATCTTTCTGAATTCTCAAGGCTAAAGGCTATTGTAAACATTTATTGTAAAAAAGTTCCGAACTGTATTCAAACTTTGAATTATTTTGGTAAAATATTCAAAGTTTGAAATATCAAAGGTTTACACCACTCGGTGCAAAGATTTAGGGATTAGAAAATTTGAGTTTGTGGCAAAAAATCAGTTCCAAATCAAGAGAAAATTCTGAGACTGAACCTGGCAAACTTCTAACTGATTATCATATTTGATAACTGTAACCTGTTTATCTTCTTTGAAAGATCTTCTATAAAATCGAAAATAAAATAAGATTATGAATGTTGGTTAGAATGATCATTGATCAATCATAAATTCAATAACTTCAGGAGAAAACGTAACATTATCTGTCCTTTTTCAATGTAGATGCTTAAAATTATATATGTATTCATAATTTTTTTTTCAGAATATGTATATGATTATTTCTTGTAATTATATCTGCAATTAAACAAGGTAGTTAACAAATTTTCTTTGACGCTCCGCGCACAAATGAAAAGAATTAATTGACTCATATCGTTAATTATACATTTGTTGAAAGTATAAATTTTAAAAAAGAAAAAAACGATTTGAATTGAACAACTGAACATTTTCTTTTTTTCGACATCAAACCCTTAAAAAAAAAGTACTTTTATTTTGAAAACCCTCAGACCATTACAAAATAATATTTTGCCCCCCCCCCTGGCAAAAGTGCTAGTTGCGCCTCTGTTAAATCTGGAGCTTGCATTAACGATCTATTGGAATTTGTAGAAAGTGTTTAATTCTTGACACGAGTGTGAATAGAATAAAACATCAGATTTTTTCAAACATATAACTATATTTTCTTCTTGTTAGAATAGTAAAAGAGTAAAAAAGGATTTAATTATATCTATACAGGGTGTCCCACGAAACATATAATTATATTTTCTTCTTGGTAGAATAGTAAAAGAGTAAAAAGGGATTTTATTATATCTATACAGGGTGTCCCACGAAACATATAACTATATTTTCTTCTTGTTAGAATAGTAAAAGAGTAAAAAGGGATTTAATTATATCTATACAGGGTGTCCCACGAAACATAAGTAAGATTTTCTCTAAAATGATTTCTATTTAATTTCTCACCAGACTCCAATCTTCCTATGTCATTATCAAATATTCTCATATCAAGAAAATTACCATTCGTCGACCAGAAAACGTTACAAAATGTCCTAACGCAAACTGATAATTCTCCACAAGGAGTGTTCGTTGATATTGAACTTTTAAAATGAAACGGGAAATCTTCAGATATTCTAAAACTCTGAATTTCTTTTGCCCAAAAATCGTCATTATTGATTGATTTCCTAAAAAACCCAACCCTGATCGCGTTTATGTAAGATTCAATCTCAATCATTCCTAAGCCTCCTTTATGTATTGCGTTATAAACCATGTTTATTGTTATTTTCAAACTCCCTCGCACAAAAGAGCCAATCTCATTTCTGAGGGTTTGCAATTGAGTCTTACTAAATGGGATTACAGGAGCAAAAAACCCGATTTGTGACAGGAGATATGTTTTTGCGATATTAATCCGACCGACAATTGAGAGTTTAAATTTTGTCCAGAATAACGACATTCCCCTAATTTTCATCATGAGCTTGTTAAAATTAGTTTCCTCCAAATGAAAATTTTCACTGATATCCAACCCAAGGATTGTTAAATTTTTCACAATTGAAAAGCTAGTTACAGCAATGTTTTCAGCAAAATTAGGTGAAACATTAATTGGTAAAACCTGAGTTTTCTCTACGTTAATTTTTAGGCCAGATAGTTTACCAAAATCATCCAGTATATTTTTAACATTCACAATATTTTCAGGTTCGCCGTTTACAAGTATGGAGACATCGTCCGCGTAACTACTATCGCTTATATGAGAGCCGTTTTCAAAAATCGGATGAACAACACCTAAATCCAGAGTCAGCTTCCAGAGCAGATTCTGAAGAGAAAAAAACGTTCATGTTTGTGGACAATATAATTCGATATAAATTATATTCACAAAACGAAGCACAAAATGATAGATAGATATATTGCAATGTAAATAAGACGAATATAAGACTTGCTGGTCGTGTAAAACTAAAATGTACAGACACGGCTGATTCAGAATATGAATTGAAGCTGTTAGTATTGAAGCTAGTCTGCTGCAGACTGGTAGGGTCCGTCAACTCGGGCGGGTCGGTACTTCATCTCTTGTTTTGGTTAGAGCTAGCTAACCTGTCTCTACTCTCTAGTTCCTCCAGTCCAGTCCCTCAGCTCAACAGTGTACACAGTACACACAGTACACTGCAATATTTACGTTTAATAAAAGTAAATAGTTGGAGTCAAATATTTTTGTGAAAAACAAACAGTTAAACAAATATTTATAATAAAGAACAAGTTTAACCATGAATTTATAAAATATATTTTACATTACTATGCTAAACCAAATCTAACGTAAACATTTAAATCGGGAAATTTGTCGAATGTATATAATATGATCGCAGCAGATGTTCAAAAATAGCTTGATCTCCTTGAATAGCAATCACATTCCTCACTTCTTTAAGACATGTGGCCGCAGCGCTCGGTCCCCTAGCCTGTCCTAGCCGCAGCGCTCGGCCCAGAAAGTGTCTTAACCTAACCCTAAATAATAAAAAAAAATAATAATAGATTTGCTCAAAAATAAGTTGTCATGTACAAAATTGACAGGAGGGCAGTGGGGGGAAGGCATATTCGTATACTTGGACGGATCCCTCACTTTTAACAGAAGTAAATTACACGTAAGATTGAAATCTTCTATGTTTTCTTTCAACACTCCTCTTATTCAAGAGCTATACAGAAGAACAAAAATGTTTTGAACTTCTAATATGTAACCGGAATAATTATCTTTTCTCAAACTTTTTGATTAGAATTGAAAAAATAGATCTACGCGCCGCTTTTTGTGAACTGCAAATTGTTAAAAATATGTAAGTGAATGTTTTCAGATAGCTCATGTAATATCCTAACCCTGGATAAAATGTAAACTAGAGTATGAAGCTGTTTTTTCTTCTCCTATCTCTCTCCTGTGCCGAGCCCCTGGAGTTTTACTGCGAGAATATCACCTACAAATACCTCCTACAGAAGGGGGAACGGGTCAGGGAGCACCACAGAGCAACCTTAGGACGAAGCAAAGATGCAGGACGGAGTGTATCCGCTCTCTGCTCTACCGGGTACCTGGAGTTCTATCGAGAGCTAATGCTGAGCACAAGAACCTGTTCGGTAACCCTGGAGACCCAGATACCTGGAGATGAGGAGTTCCTGGAGTTTCCAAGGAACCCGGAGAAAGAGTGGACTAAGAATTTCGCTAGTCCTGAGTGTGGTTCTAAATTAGGAAAGATTAAATGAATTAAATTAAACGTATCTTTTTACTCTCAGATTGAAATTGGTAAATTTAATTCCCGAGACGTAAAAGTTTCCATTGATTTCTATTTATTTCCATTGATATTTCCATTGATATTTCCATTGATATTTCCATTGATTTCCACGGAGAAAGAAGGACTTTCTATTGTAAAGAATTGATTTTAACATGGACCTGCATAAGTATTAGATTAGCAGGATTCAAAGAAAATTGTTGCGAAACATAAAACAACTTTTTTTACAAGATGTTTTTATTTTGTAATGTTATCCTTTTGAATTTTGAATTTTAAAATCTTGATAAATTTCATTTTATCTTTTGTGTTTAGTGAAATCAAGTGAAAATTTAAAAAATGCCCCGCTCTTAATAACTCGAAGTAACGACGAATATATGTTAAACGAATGTTCTAAAAAAGTTTGGTTTGTGATCGAGCTTTGTGAAACCATAAAAGTGACGAGGTTCGAACTCGAAAATCATGAACTGTATGCAGGAACCCCGGAAATGTTTTCCATCAGTGTTGCCCATAAATACTCACCGAATTCAAAGGATTGGACCGAACTCGGGAATTTCACCTCGAAAGGGGAGAAGAAAACTGTGGAAATATTTGAGAATCCGGAAAAAAATGTTTTCGGAAAATTTGTGAAAGTAAACATTAGATCTAACTACGGAGATGAACATTACTGCACTCTCACGTCTTTCAGGTTCGATATTTAGGATATTCTACTCTAGGTAGAGGTTATATATATATCAGGTTCAGGTTCGATATTTAGGATATTCTACTCTAGGTAGAGGTTTATATATCAGGTTCAGGTTCGATATTTAGGATATTCTACTCTAGGTAGAGGTTATATATATCAGGTTCAGGTTCGATATTTAGGATATTCTACTCTAGGTAGAGGTTATATATATATCAGGTTCAGGTTCGATATTTAGGATATTCCACTCTAGGTAGAGGTTATATATTTATCAGGTTTAGGTTCGATATTTAGGATATTCTACTCTAGGTAGAGGTTATATATATATATATCAGGTTCAGGTTCGATATTTAGGATATTCTACTCTAGGTAGCGGTTTATATATATCAGGTTCAGGTTAGATATTTAGGATATTTTACTCTAGGTAGAAGTTTAAATATATCAGGTTCAGGTTCGATATTTAGGATATTCTACTCTAGGTAGAGGTTTATATATCAGGTTCAGGTTCGATATTTAGGATATTCTACTCTAGGTAGAGGTTATATACATATCAGGCCCAGGTTCGATATTTAGGATATAATACTCTAGGTAGAGGTTTATATATATCAGGTTCAGGTTCGATATTTAGGATATTCTACTCTAGGTAGAGGTTTACATATATCAGGTTCAGGTTCGATATTTAGGATATAATACTCTAGGTTAGTGGTTTATAATTATATATATCAGGCTCAGGTTAGATATTTAGGATATTCTACTCTAGGTTAGTGGTTTATATATATCAGGTTCAGGTTCGATATTTAGGATATAATACTCTAGGTAGAGGTTTACATATATCAGGTTCAGGTTCGATATTTAGGATATTCTACTCTAGGTTAGAGGTTTATAATTATATATATCAGGCTCAGGTTAGATATTTAGGATATTCTACTCTTGGCAGAGGTTTATATATATCAGGTTCAGGTTAGATATTTAGGATATTCTACTCTAGGTTAGAGGTTTATAATTATATATATCAGGCTCAGGTTTAAAATTAATTATTAGTTTTTTCTAGAGGTTTATATAAATCAGGTTCAGGCTTAATATTCATTATTAGTTTATTCTACTCTGGGTAAAGGGGGGGGGGGGGCACGAAACTTATTACTCTCCGGGAAATCTAAACAGTGTATAAACATAACTTAGCATTGTCGTAGGTGGCTGATTATTGAATGCGAACTTAGAAAATGTGTGTATAACATGCATTTTTAGGGTTTGAACGAATTTGAGCAAAAGTGCAGCGCGCCTGTGCGTTTTTAGTAAAATAATATGATTTTTTTGACAGTATATCAATCTTAACTTCATTATTTGCACTTGAAAATTTGTCCTTACACTCTTTAAACAAATTTGCGCTCAAAAAATTCACCACAAAAGCCTTTAATGTCCGCGCGCGCGCAATAAAAGAAAATGTCTTAGAGTTTTATGTGCTAAACTCAAATTATAGCAAAACTGGGAGAAGGAATTAATTTCCGAGGTCAAAGTAGACATTGCAACATTCTGACCGGCGCGCTAGTAGCTAGCCATTACATTATTGGTCATCTTAGCACATATTTTACATGTTGTATGTCGATTTATAGGTATATATATCAGGTTCAGGTTTAATATTCATTATTCTTAATTGAGTAATGAGTATAGGGTGTTTGGTGTATCTGAGATTTAATTTATTACAGGGTGTTTGGTGTTTCTGAGATTATTTTGACTACAGGGTGTTTGGTGTATCTGAGAATATATTGATTACAGGGTGTTTGGTGTATCTGAGTATGAAGTTGTGTCTGATGATAATCATGATTCTGAAGATCATCTTGAACCTGGAGAGAATCCTGATCAAGCTTCTGCTCAGCCCCAACTAGCTGTTTCTCCGCTCAATGAGAAGATGAGACAGATCTCTCTTCTAAGCTCTAAAAGCGAAGTGGAGAGGAGCAGGAACTCCTGGACTATTGTTCAAACCTTTAGATTTCTTCAGCTTCAGCTTAGGAAAAATAATATGAAAATATATTTCTAGCTCTGCGGTAAAATGCAATTTCAGTTGGAATATTCCCGAGTAGAATCTTAGAGTCGGGAACCTAGTCTTAGGCGCCGGGCCGACCTCCTCCGACCCTCTGTTTTTGGAAAAAAATATCAAATTTCACCAAATATATGGAATATGAGCAAAAACCATTAAAATATTTGAGCATTCCTCTCCCCATCCCTTTCTTCAAGCACCCCTCCATATGTCCCAACCCCAGTTTCTGCTGTTTCCCCCCAAGTCTGATAGAGGTCGTTGTTCAAGACTACTTAGAGGTCCTTCAAGCACACAGTAAATACAGCAATCAATCAATAAATCAATACATCATTGAAATCAGATAAAAAGTTAACCAAATGAGATTTTAACAAAAACCTACAAATTCTTTAAAAATTAAAGTTCTGAGGATTTATTGTAAATAATAATTGTATAATTTATATGCATTTAATAAGTGATTTAACAAGTTTACAGCTGCACAACAAGGAACAATGAATGTAAGAATCATTAATTTTTGTAGAGTAGTCAATAAATACTTTGTGTGAATTAATGTATTAAATATCATGAATCTGACAGAAATATTAATTAATTAGTTTACCTCCACATTGAACCATGTTTTAACAAACACAATATCAGAGAGCAGAATTTATCCTCAAACGTGGCCCTGTAAAATATATTTTGGGTTTAATTGGAGTGTATCTGAATATACCCTCAGGTTCATGAACAATCCCTTTAATAACTCTATTTATACCTGAACACTCCCTCAGGTTCATGAACAATCCCTGTAATAACTCTATTTATACCTGAACACCCCCTCAGGTTCATGAACAATTCCTTTAATAACTCTATTTATACCTGAACACCCCCTCAGGTTCATGAACAATTCCTTTAAAAACTCTATTTATACCTGAACAACCTATCAGGTTCATGAAAAATCCCTTTAATAACTCTATACATGAACACCCCCTCAGGTTCATGAAAAATCCCTTTAATAATTCTATTTATACCTGAATGCCCCTTCAGGTTCATGAACAAAACCCTTAATAACTCTATTTGTACCTGAACGCCCCCTCAGGTTCATGAACAATGCCCTTAATAACTCTATTTATACCTGAACGCCCCCTCAAGTTCATGAAAAATGCCCTTAATAACTCTATTTATACCTAAACACTCCCTCAAGTTCATCCCGAATAGAACCTAGGAGTCTTAAATGTAGTCTAAGACCCCGGGCCGACTTCCTCAGACTCTATGTATTTGGAAAAAAATATCAAATTTCACCAAATATTTGTAACTTGAGAAATAACCATTAAAATATTTGAGCATTCCTCTCCCCATCCCTTTCTTCAAGCACCCCTCCATCGTCAGGAGCAGTCTTAAATACAAGACCCTGTTCAGTTTAAGTAGGATATCATATTTCTTCAACATGTGTTATATGTCCCAACCCCAGTTTAGCCTGTCTTCCCCATAAGTCTGATAGAAGTCTGCATTATGAACCTGTTCAAGACTCTGTTCAGTTTTATTATGTATCATATTTCTTCAACATGTGTTATGTCCCAACCCCAGTTTAGCCTGTCTTTCCCATAAGTCTGATAGAAGTCTGCATTATGATCCTGTTCAAGACTCTGTTCAGTTTTATTATGTATCCTATTTCTTCAACACATGGGTTGGTCCTTTCCCATGCCTCCCCTTTTGTAGCCCAAAATATTTCCCCGCCCACTCAATATGCTGTTTCTTTCATAGGTTCCCCTTTCTGAAGACAAAATGTTATCCCCCCCCCTCCCTGAATATATGCTGCCACATGGAATAGATTTTCTAAGCTGTGAAATATACACAAACAGCTTCTATAACGCTTTCAAACATATTGAATAGCTTCAATTTTAACAAATTTATAAAAGGTATTCAGAAACAATTTAGAGTGGTCTGAAGTTGAAACCATGGGAACAAAAGTTGTTAAGGACATTAAGGGCTTTCCATTTTCCATTTTTGGCTGTCAGACAAACAGTGGCCGAAAATTTGGCCGTTGAAAAAAAATTTTTAAAAGTGATTTTTTCACTTTTTTTAACGTTTCATAGTATTTAGAAAATATTTGAAAAAAAAATGTTAACCAAAATTTTAGGTGCGTGATTGATTGATTGAGTTAGGTTATGTTAGGTTATGATTTGTAATTTATATTTTAAGGGCTCTGAGAGAAAAGTAAAAAAAACAAAGTTGTAGAAGGAGGTAATATCTACTTACACCAAAAAAATTGGACCTCTAAATTGATTGGTGGCCGAGTAATTGGCCACCGTTTTTTCAAAAAAGTAAGAATTTTGAAACAAGATTTACGGCATAAAGACTACCTCTAATCAAAAAGTTATGAAAGTACAAAATTATAGCCAATGTGTAAATAAGTCACTGCAAAAAGTTTTAGACTTCTATCTCTAACACAGCGTCCTCCTACAGTTTTAGAGGTCGGAGGCTGTTACTTGTTGCGCTTTTGACCAATTTTAAAATCAAAACATGTTTAGATTTCTCAACTCCAGCTGAGTATTATTCAAAAAAAAAATTGAAAAAAACGATGCCGTTCTTTTTCTTTTCATGGGAGATTAAAACAGCAAAGTTGTAGAGTACTCTAAGGGCTTTCTGTGAATAACAGTAATTCTGCCGTCAGATGATTGGTTGCTCAAATTTCGGTGTTTAAATCTATATTTTAACCCAAAAGCAAGAGATATGGCTCCAAACGATGTCATAAAAGTCAACATTTTTACTCCAGAGCTGTGTTTTATTCAAAAAAACAATTAATAAAAAAGTCAAAAATGTCAAGTTGAAAGCAAAAATTGTCAATTTTTGGTAGGTTCTTTAGATTTTATAAATTGACAATTTACATGTGACATGCATCTTCAAAATTAAAACCATGCCTTTTTTATCTTTTCATGGGAGATAAAAGTGAAGAACAACAAAGTTATATCAAGGAGGTTTTGAGAATTGAAAAATCAAGTTTTAGATTTCTCAACTCCTGAAGGCCCTCCCCCCTCTCATTTAAAGAAATAAACCTGCAGCTATATATGGTTTATGTGCAGGTACACATTGACCATTAATATAGAAGCTATTAGTAGACTTTACTAAGGTAAGAGGACTTTATTTAANAAAGTCAAAAACACAGATTTTATAACAAAAGACCAAGTTTGGCGATTTTAAAATCAAAACATGTTTTAGATTTCTCAACTCCAGTTGTGTTTTTTTCTTTTCATCTCAACTCCTGAAGCCCCCCCCCCTCTCATTTAAAGGAATAAACCTGCAGCTATATGGTTTATGTGCAGGTACACATTGAAATGAACATGCAGCTATGTGGTTTATGGGCAGATTAGATCCAGGTACACATTGACCGTTCAACCAATACCATGGGATGGGGGGGGGGTGTAACAGATTAAGTTCAACCTGACAAACGAAAAGTTTCTTCAGTTATACCTGAACCGTTCAGTTTGTATCTGTTCAATGCAAGTCTACTAGTTCATTTTTTCTCTGCTGTCATTTGCAAGAATAATATTTATATCTTTTATATAAATACAACGTAAATTTTAAACATTTAATTTTTAAAAATAGGTAGGTGTCTACATTTTTGAGATTATTACAATCTTAAGGGGAAAATAACGCCAAGTCCATAATAAAGACGACATTGCATTTAAAGACGAGTAAAGTGCAATCAATTGTAATTGTATTATTGTCAAATTTTAAATTTAAAAAACAAACAATCATGTTTGAACTTAGGGCCAGGGGAGAATTAATATTTCAGTGAATTTTCAAAATATTGGATGTTTTCAGTTAAAAATTCCAAGTGACAGATCGTTTCATACCTCTTTCTATGGAGAAAAAAGTAACAGGCGACAAATTTATCAGACGGATCTCACATGTAAACATTGTCTTTGGACTTTCAGGTATGTCATATTTGAAAAGATTTGTCTTTTAGGATGCTTCCCACACAAAACCTGGGACCAATCCTTGGTATATTCCTAGAAACCAATTTTTGGACCCTCCTATCAGTTTTGGACATGGATCTTATCAACCCAGAAAGTGTATTAACCTAACTTAACCCTAAATAATGATAAATAAATACAAATTTGGTCATTTACAAAATTGATAGGAGGTGTGTGGGCCTTAGGGGGTCCAAAAATTGTTAATTCCCAGCTAGAAAATAATTTTTACTTTCCACCGTTTTCTTGTTTTCTACAGATGTCGGAATTCTTTTTTTCATCCGAAAATGTCTTTTTGTGGAGCTCCGTCATCGGATGATAAAAAGCCGTCTTTTTTTAGTCCGCAATTGTCTTCGAGTCGGAGCATGACTCCGTTGTCGGATCAAAACTAATTTATCAGTCCGTTTGATGAGTTTTGAGGTTGAAAAGACAAACAGCTTCATCCGATGTGAAATTATAAAGGATGAAAAAAAGGAGGGCCCGCAGTCAATCGCGCTCTTTTTGTCCTGTCATGGCCAGTTTTTAACCATCTTTCAAAGGAGGAGCACGTACATGCCATCACAATGTATTTTAAGTTAACTTAACAAGTTTTCTGTTATATATATATGTAAAAATATTTTTAGGGATATACCAAGCTAATTATACTCTGAAAAATAAAGAGAAGTGGTTTTGGCCTCACGCAAAGTTTTGAAATTTAATGATTTGGAAATTAATTATAATTATACAGGGCTGTTAAGCGCGAATCGGTAAATAAAACCAAAACTCGTAGTCTAAAAGAAATCCGTTTTATTACCTAGATTCCATCTCAGTAACCGTTCTTTGTATCCCGCGTCCAGACTTGAAGTATGCAACCATATAAAAGTTTAAACCATTCTTTGCTGTCTGGAAACACGTTTCTGTAGATCAAATCTGCATAATAAAAATAATATAAGGGTTAAACTTTGACAAAACTAACTAACTATAAATAATCAAACTGAGGATCCCAAAACGTCTCAGACTCTAACGTGGTTTATAAAATATTACGGGGCATACTCCTTTTACTGCGCAACCGGGAAATTCGAAAAATATACTCAATAGAAGGTCGTCATACTTACATATGCTGGCTCCTGATAGATGGAACAAAATAAAAAGGAAACTAATCCGTTCAAGCCATTACAAGAATCTGAAAAGATAAACCTGAGAAACGACTCGATCTTAGAACTGAATTACTATTGTTGACAGCTCGAGCTCTATATACTGAATGAGTCGGGCTTTGTTTCTCAGGTAAATCTCGGTCCCAACTGACCAATAGCAGACTCGCTCTCATGGTGGAACTATTTCCAACCAATAGGAGAGTTACAACAGGATAGATACAGTGAGTCCTTCTAAAAAAGAGTAACTTTCGTTTATTTTCGAAAACCCTTAAAAGTACGCGTAACACTCCCGCGGGGGAAATATTTCGAAACATAATCGAAAGACCTAAGTGCAAATAATAAGGAGTTTTACCCAAAAAATTGTTTTTGTTTGAGGAATTGAACATATTTAATAACAATTTCAACATTTATTAGGATACGATTTTCAAAACATATAACAAAAACAATAGGATCCAGAAAATTTTTAATCTTGTACCACTGTACTTACAATAATTGTTATTGAGACTAAGGAGATCATATTACATATGGCAGGAGAATCACAGCCGCAATTTATAGTTTTAATCTCGGATTGATTTAACTTTATTAATATATATATGAAAAATATGGATGCACAAAAAATGCAACCGCAATCTATAATTAAATTCTGCTTGGCGAAAAATTAAAAAAAAGTACAAAACATTATTAGGAACTGTATATAAATATATAAAGACAGCTGAGCATTGAATCTAAAAAATACTTTAGAAGGTTTCCTTAAAATCTGTCTCCAGTGTGAAATCATCATCAGAGAAAACTGAAACCCTCTGATACTCGATCATCTCATCATAGGTGAGGGTTTTTGAGGACGAACCCTTCTTCTTTTTCTTCCCCTTCTTTTTGAGAGAAATGCACTTGTTCTTCATGGGAGCAGAAACATCTAGCTCATCCTGGACTGTTGGCTGGCTCCTAATCTCAGGAATTATAGGAGCATCATCTTCTACCTCGCCCTCATCTATTTCTACAACTACCTCTTCATCCTCCTCGGACTGAGACTCCACGTGAACCTGTTCAGGCTCCAGAGTCTCAACTTCCTGAGGAGGATCTGCGGAGAGTTTCACTTTCTTTAACACTTGCTCCGGGTTGGAGCTAGGACAGGGTCTCTTCTGGGCTTTCACCTTTTTCTGTCTCGCAATCACCCAATCAGGAAGAGATGGGAGATCTTCAGACCATCTTGCTCTTAGGCTATCATCGTTCATCTCAATCATTTCTTCTAAGTAGGATATCCGATTCCGGCGAACTCTCAGCTCCTCAACCAACCTTGCAGTGACATCCACCTCCTCCTTGTGTTTATACCTCAAGGTTTTGAGCAGCACGCCTTCCATGAAGATGACTGTAAGCGCCTCACAGTTAAATATCCTTCTGTAGCAGTGTCTCAACGGATCGTACAGGTGCCGGTAAAACTTCTGGAACTGTATATCGGAGCCCATCCTTCTCAAAAATCCAGCAATCAGAGTAGGATTTTCTCTGGCCCATTCCAGTATCACAGGAACTTGCTCACGGTTCACCTTCTTACAGTGTTTGCCTGTAGAAAAGCTCTTCACTGTTGATGGATCCAACTCCAGCTTCTTTACCTTCAAGGATCCGGGTCTGTTCAGGCCAGAAGAGTGGTGAGTTGCATCCCTGAAGTTGCAATTAGCAATCTGAACAGGTGATATTTTAAACGTGGCGTGATGCATAATCTCCCCGGTCACTGATGGCATCTTTATACCATCATCCCATCTCAAACCTTGTCTGGTCCAGATTCTTGCCATCTCAACAAACCATGATCTGCATTGGTGGAGATACCTACAACCTCCTTTCGTTAGGGATGGCCATTCTCCACGAGTCTTGTCCCACATGAGAACTCTGATAGGGGATTCGTCCATGAGAGCTGAATCTTCAGAATATCTAAACCTCAAACACTTGACTAGATCTGACCTGGAGACTGCATATTTGAAGGACTTATCATGAATCTCAGTACCCTCCAGGGTGGTAGCCAGAAGGTTTAAAAACCAGTTTGCAGTCAGCCATTGGTCAAACTTGCCTGTGTAAAACATGAATATCTCAGGATCCGGAATATAATCCCTCATGATGATGGAAGAAATGATTGAATATGCAAGATGACCAACCTTTAAGTCACCGATTGCGTAAACCTTCAGGGAGTCAGGTATATCAGACCATCTAAGTCCCCAGAGATTATCCGCGGTCGAACACATTTTATTCATCACTATACCAAGAACTTGCATGGCTAGAGCATTCATATTTCTTGCCTGCAGTGCATACCCAGCTACTAGAGCAATAGAAGAAACTTCAATAAAACCCTTCATTGTGACGTCTAGATCAGTAATCAGGCTGTAGAACTTGAGTACTCCTTCAACATCATGTTTAACGGCCACTCCAGTACAGATAGGTAGTAGGGAGAAAAACTTAATAACTGAATCCGGAGCTTTAATCTTATTTAATACATAACGCCCTTTGGAATCCCGGAACAAATCCAGGCTAACCATAAGGGCGTGGTTAAGACCATTACCAATCATCACTTTTACAGGTAACTGCTGCAATCTATCCTCAGGCTGTCCATGGATCTGTGGTTCTTCCTTCCTTGACATCAATTGTCCTTTCTTGAAAGGTATCCGTCCTGCAATGCGGAGAGTATCATATAAGGTAACTTTGATTTCTTCCACGTCCATGCTCACAACATTGGTTGGGAGGATCTTCTGGTCAATGGCATATTTATCCCAAAACCAAGATGTGATCTCCTCAATTTCTTCATCTGTGGACAAACCTACAACGATCTCCCGAACCTCAACTTGATTTAGAATCTCCTTGGTTATACCTCTATTGTAGGACCAGAAATCAACCTCTGCTCTACCTGGTAGGTTCCAATCATCAGGTCTTTCCATGGTGCAGCTGAGGAAATCTAATAGTGGAGCACCAGCTGGGAGTAGATTATGAAGAGTCTCCAATTGAGGGTTCTGCATACCACCTCTCTCAGAGACTTGAAGATAATCTGACATGCATCTCTCATCTCTCCCCCTGTTGATAACTGGCTCATATCCGCAGAATTTATTCATTAAATTTGCTTTGGAATAAGGACGATTTTTTCCCCACATGTTTATATTTGTCCTGGGTACAAGAATGGAGTCCTTCTCTACTGCTGGAGCAGATCTTGCCCGAGTCATTATCTGCTCTGCTATGATCCTCAGGTCTCCGGTACTTGTGTACTTGATTGGTAACTGCATCCTCCTCTTGATATCTTGCTCAGTGGGTATTCTAGACAAAGAATAATTAATACTGGAGGTATTATACAAAATGTACATCGGAAACTTGGATAAGGTGATTATACGTAGATAAAAGATATGAATAGGGGGGGGGGGGTCTTAAAACTGAAAGTTCTTGACAAGTATGGAGAAGGAGTTGGGAATTCAGACTCAAATTCTGGAGTTTTCATCCCAACCAAGCCCTCCTCCATTTTATCTAAGGTTTTAGGCCGGTATCTTTAAGGGGAATATCATAATCCCTACTAGCATTACAAAAATGCTCTCTAGTATTGATAAAAATATCATCAACTGAGTAAATTAGACTAATCTCTCGAAAATTTCTGTAAACTTCAGATTTGATAGGACTTCCAATCTTTGGAATCCTAGATATATAACTGATTTTTACCCGTCTGCTATCTACTTCAATTACCTTTCCAAGTTTCCAAACAATTTGCTCTTTTGAATATAATCCATCCAAAAGAGTGAATAAAACTATGCTATGTTCAGTAGGAGGATCCGAACTAACTAAAAACTTGGATGGTTTAAGCATCAACATATGTATGTTGTCAAGAAACTCTTGATACCAGAATGCAGTAATTTCCTTATTTCTATCCAATATTTCTGTCGGAATCTGAGAATTAATTAGATCAATACCAACGCCTTCTAAAGAACGAAAATTATTCCTGCCAATAAGTAAACGATTAGGGGTTAATATTTCAAATCCTAGATTATTTGTGTGTGAGGTGTCCCCATGGGCCAAAGGAAGGTCATTCAGAGCTGATGCAACCTTTGCAAAGGTTGTTTCCCACTGGATACTGGTCATAGGATGTGTAGATTTGACCCCGGTTCTCTCCAATAACTCTCTAATTGATCTGATCTTTCGTTCTACCCGTCCTCTTTCCTCATGACTCTTTGCTGTAGAATCGTGGACCCGGATTCCCATAGATCTGTACAATTCTGCATCGATGTCCCTGATTGAAAATTCAGCGTCCTTCAATGCCATCAATTGGTTTCCATTATCAACGAAAACTTCAGATGGGACCCCATGACGACTGGAATGCCTCTCCAGAGCTAATATTACGTCTTGAGTCTGTAATCCTTCTAATAATAAAATACTAGTAGCGCCGGTTAAAATACAAACTCCAACAAGAGCATAGAATTTTAAGGTCGTTCTGGATTTCTTGAACGTTTGGCCTTTAAAACCAAATGCAATGTCAATCATCATGTGAAAAAAGGGGGGGGCAATTATAGTCCTTGAACTAGGGTGCTGGGACATTTGAAGCTCAATTGCCTTTCTCTCTAACAAACGACATTTTAAACAATCGGATTTAATTTTTTTAATTAAATTTCTAAGTCCTTGTATTGGGATCATCTCCTTGAGAACTTCTCTGACAGTGGATTCAACTCCTGCATGGGGAACTCGATTGCAGTGAATCTCAATGATGTAGGAGTACAACAAGGGTGAGTTTCCTCTTACAACTGGGATAGGATCGGTGATTAAGTTAGAATCCAAAAATGGAATATTATCAAGGTTTATGAACTTTACTGGATTATCCCTGGAAAATCTCCCCTGGAATTTTAAGATACCATCTTGCTCAAAGTATTTTGTCAACCGATGTTTTTGGATAATATTTTTTATCAATAAAGTTTCATGTCTGTATAAAGCCATTTTTGAAAGATCTCTATTATCCCTTGAATCAATTTTTCCTTTGCATATAGGGCAAGTGAGGGTAGCGATCTTGCACTTTTGCAGTCTATGTAAACAAATTTGACAAAACCAAAAAACATTATTCAAGACTGATAGTCCCTTTTCCCAACCATATCTTATCATATCAATGGGGGGGGGGGGGGAGGAGAAAGGGTTATTTTTGATAGTATGGACAAAATTTCCTGAATCATTTTCCTGAGAATGTGATGAGTCTTGATAGTCCTCTATGTCCAGATCTAAGTCCGGATCAGGAACTTCATCAAAACACTTGCTGAGAAAATGCTGCAGGATCACCCCATGTGTGCTGTACTTTCCTTCTTGATTGTCAGGTATGAATGGTTCAGAAAAACACTCAGTGATAATCTCAGAGCCAGACTGATTATCGATCTTGAGGTCTTCATACTTATTCAGGTTCATCTGAGTTTCATCCAGATGCATCCAGGAATGCCCCGTCTGCCATAGGGAACCTGTTGAAAGATCTTCGATAGAGATTTCATGAGGTTTAGTCAGGAGATCGGCAATGTTTCTGGAACCATCAATGTGGAATAGTGGAATATGATCCTCTCCTGTGGTCATCTGGATCAATCTTCGTGATGCCTCGACTCTTGCAAATGTGTAAGCACGCAGTTTTATGTTGGTGTTCTTCATCCAGCTCATAGCGATGGTGGAATCTGTTAAATAGATAATCCTGTCTATTCTGGATCCCAGGGACTTTTTTACAATAAATGCCAATTCAGCCATCATAAGGATTGCAGACAATTCATTCCTTGGTATAGTTGCACTCATTAAGCGTGATCTGGATGACAATAGACTGCAAGACCAGGAGCCATCCTGAAGCTTTCTGCCAGCATACACCACTGCACCCCCAGCTGAAGCAGCTGCATCACTCAAACAGATCAACCTGATGCCTGAGAAGGACTTTGAATCTGGGGGGGTAGTACACCTAGGTGCAGACAACTCTTTAAATCTTACAAATTGGATCAATTTGATTTTCCAGAACTTTTCCTCCTCTGAAGATAGTTTCTGGTCCCATGGGAGACTATTTAATCTAGCTGAATGCAATTTGAGCTGTAGCTTCAAAGGCTCCCACAAACCAACAGGATCAAAAAACTCAGCAATTTTAGAGATGACAATACGTCGGGTTAGAGAGGCAGATCTGAGAATAATTTCAGCATCTGATTCAGTTTCAACAGGGTTGGAATTGGGTTGTTGTACTCCGCGTATTTTTTTGTTTACGTTTAGTTCTGAAATTCCAGGATGAAGAGAATCTTCGCAGGTATTCCATTTGTAACCGAGCATCTTGATTGTTGACCCATCTGAACTGGAAGTTTCATCAGGAGTCTCACCAGTCTTGATTACATATTTCAAAGAGAAACCAGCTCTGGATAATAATTGCCTCACTTGGGAAATTTGTTCCTCGACCTCTTGGATAGAATCAGCTCCGGGCAGAATGTCATCAACGTATCGGTCTCTAGCTATACAATCAGGAGCCAATGGAAACTCGAGCTTTCCTAATTCAGCGAGATGATCCAGTGCATAACCTGCTTGTTGTCCGGTCTGTACTACTCCATACCAGGCTCTGACCATTACGTACGTGTCTGGCTCAATGCTTGTGCTGAGAGAATCATGATACAGAAAGAGGGAGAAAGGATAAGCTGATCTGTCTAATCGGAGCTGGTTGTACATTTTACTGATATCTGATGCCCATCCTATAGGTTTTGTTCGATTTCTGATGATGATATCTGGGATAGTTCCAATCCTGTTTTCACCTTTAGGAAGTATTTGATTCAGGCCTGTGCAGGAGGGATCAACTACAATTCTCCTCGGCGTGCTGATGGAGTCATCCTTGGAGACAATAAACCAAGGATAATAATGGTTGAATGGAGAATCACTCACAAGTTTTTGGCAGTCTGTGGGCATATCCACTAACTTAACCATAAAACCTCGATCAATAAGATCTGCATGAGTCAGTCTTGTACCAGCCTTGTCTAAATCACTCTTCTTGCATTGGGACATGTATATTCTCCTTGCTTGTTTCCTGTTGCTTGAACCTTGATGTTTATCAGCTAGGAACGTGTTTGGGTTCTTGAGAAATGGAAGAATAACTTCAACTCTCTTATTTGCAAAATCAATTTTAACACTGTCTTCAATTATCTTCTGTTCACGTGCTTCTTGTAGGGATATTGCCGTTATCCTTGGAGTTCTTTTGCATTCCTCACACTTCGAGCATTGTTCACACCTGTAGGTTACTAATTGTTCAACGTCATCTTGATCCACCAATTCTCGAATCTTAGAGATCGGAATCCTTGCTGCATGAATACTGCACTGGTTCCATTGTCTACCTGGAGTTTTACGATCCAAAATAAGTTGTTCAATCCGGCTCTCTAGTCTTTCTTCAGGTTCAATGTATCCACCAGCTTCCATAATATCCTGGTCCGAGAGAGGAGTTGAGTAGAAGTGAATGCTCTCAGTCTTGCTTGCAGTTATTCTGATAGGAAGGATTGTTGAAGGTTGAATGTGTTCTTCAGTTAGTGCTCTTAATTTGAAGATGGTTTGGCTGAGGTGGGACTCCAGGTGCTCATTTCCCCTGGTGAATGCAGCATGCGGTCCAGCAAAGATAATATTAGAGCCAAAAATATCAACAAAAGGGGACTTGTACACTCCTATACCTGACGGTAGGATTTCAATAAGAGTGGGATCAAGCTTATTATTTTTAATTCCAATTAATAATTTGACAGTTGAACCTGCAGCATATGAAGGGAGGGGGGAATTTCTATCAATTTTACTAGCTTTAGACCTGAATTCTTGGGTTATTTCAGCGAGATTATACTTTGCAAAATTACTTGTGACGGAATCCATACCTAGGCAAGTTAAAGTATGAAATTCATTCTCAGGGGTTGGTCCTAGACTGAATTTATATTGGCCGTATTCGGTTTTAATTTGGCTTCCTCCCACCACCGACAACGCGCTAGGTTTTTCTGAGATGCATAAAAGATTTTCACGGCTGGCTAAATCCCCGTCAATTAGATTAACATTTGCACCACTGTCAAAAAATGCTAAAACCTCGCTATTTCCGATTTTTAAAGTTTGCATTAAATACATAGCATGCTCAGTTATCTCGGGAATAATCTTAATGTTTGCATCTGTAATTTTTTCTCCAGTCTGAGAATGTATTACAGGGGGGGGGGGGTCAATTAAATCGAGCTTCTGCTGAGTTAAATGCTCTGCATTATTCAATGAGTAAGCCTGATACATAAAATTAACTGAAAATTGTATATGAATATCCTGAGGTATGAGTTCTGAGCAGCCGAAGTACTTGGAGAACTGCTGATGGATCTGATCAGGTGGAGCACGGGATGACGCATGAGCTTTCTTGCGGCACAACAGAATGTTGAGAGGACTTAATGGTGGGGTTCTTGATTCGGCTTGTACACCGCAGGGTTGGCAGATGAGGTTCTCAGGTACTGAAGTGTAGTGAGTGCAGGGTCTAGTTGGGCAGACGTCACCGGGTCGGAGACATGTGAGACAAATCTTGAACCTGTCTAACTCCTCCCATCTGTCTTTGGGATGCATAGCTAAGAACTCCTTGCAATCACTCATCTCATGATTGTGTCGTTTGAGGGGGCAAGGGAATCTTAAACCAGGTTGGTACCAAGGTTTCCTAACTTTAGGCAATGAAGGTGGGGGAATATTGACATTGAAAGTGCTTTGCAGAGAGGAATCAGTAAAATGAATGGATTTCAACTTAGTATTATTCCCAATATCCTTATACGGACCTAATAAATCCCACTCTGTATCTATAAATTCTTTCAGAAATGCAAAATACACAATTCCAGTAGGGTTTTTCCAATCTAATTTTCTTTTGACCATCTGTCTTCTCAATTGATTAAGGTCATTAGTGGGAAGGATATTAATAAGATCATTCAAGGTACTTCTAGAATATAAAGCGGACTCCAGATCATTAATATCAATCGAAGGGACTCTGATCAACTTGTCTAATCTGGCTATAGCTTTTCCAAGATGGGAGTAAAAATTATACCTAGATTTAACATCCTCAATAATGGGCTTAGATTTGGACCTCAGATCAGCAATTACATCCCCAATGATACGGCTTGGACTCCCAAACTCTTTAATTAACCATCTTTTTATGTCAGTGAAATTATCTGAACAATCAAGAGTCCTGGATTTGATGTCTTCAGAGAGGTGTCGGTTGTAGAGTTGAGCGGCTCTCTGTTTAGAGGTACCCCATCCAAGCAGTCCTATCTCAATTTCATCTAGAAATTCATATACGGTTTTTTCGGCATTATCTGTGAAGATACCAGCATTAGAAATATCTCCCTTTGAATTACTAACCGCGTGGGCTTCAGAATTGGAGTAAATAATCTCTACATGTAGAATCCAATCATTTGCTTGGTCTAAAAGTGCCTTTACAGACGACACAAGATTATTATCAAAGTTATCAAAGGTTACATATTTCATAAGGGAGTCTTGACAAGTTTTTATATATGCAGTGACCTTTTTTATATCATCATTACTTTTTCTAATAATACTCAATTCGGAATGGATAGAAACTTTACCGGCAATTAATTGACGGATCAATTTGGCTATACTCTCAATTGAATCATGCATTAAGTTACGCTCGTTATCTCTATTTATCCTTGTCCTGGAGAACTGAGTGGTGTTGTTGGAGAAAGATCTGGATTCATCTAAGCTTGAGTCAACTTGGTCCTTAACGTTGGCGATGGTTTCAGAGATGAGGGAGATGGCATGCTCATCAGATAGTTGTTTACGTTTCAAGGATCTAACTTCCTTCTTCAGGGTTTCAATACGTAAATCCGAGGAGTGGGTAAGCTCATTGGAAGTTTTGGGAATCTGATTAACAACTGAATTTAATTTTGCATCAATGTACAATTTAGTATTGCGATCTAATTCATCCACCCTGCTTTCTAGGTTCAACAACCTGTTACTATTTGTGGATGAATTATCAGTAACTATATCAAGTTTTTGAGAAATATTTGTGCATAAATTGGATATTGATTTTAAGGAATCCTCCAAAGATCTAATTCTGATATTAGTGTCCTTATAATTAAAAGGTTCTCCCTGATGAGAATTTTTAACTATACTAATTATATCATCAAGAGACCTGGATATAGGAGATCTTGCTGGAGCTGATGTAGGTTTATCTGGTTCTGAGTCAAGTTGGATAGGTTGAGCAGCAGTTGGATCTTCGTTCCGATATTGAATATTATCCCTGATTGTATACTATAACCGGACTCAAGTTTTTATTATTCTGAAATAATTCCGGTCCGTCCTAGAGAACGATTTTAGGACCCCCCGCCCCCTAAATATATTAAGGGTTAGGTGAATACACTCTATGGGCCGATCGCTGTGGCAAGGAAAAACTAGGGGCCGAGCGCCACGGTTATGAAATACTAGGGGGCCGGGCGCTGCAGCCACTTGGTCAATTATATCCTATTCTAACATTTAAGATCCATGTACAAAATTATAGGAAGGGTGGAAGGGGGGGGGTCCAAAAATCGTTCTTTAGGAAATTACCTTAAATTCTTTATAAAACATTTATAAAATGAAATTTATAAACAGGGTGTCCCACACAAAATTAGACCGCGTCAATGGGTCTAGATTACGATTTGGGGGACAAATAAGAAAATTTAAAAAGAATGAATCATTTTGAAAAATTTAATTAAGCTATTATCCAGACTTCGACATCTTTGATTAAATCTTTACAGATTTTCTCAGCCTTTTCCTGCTGCAATAGTAATCGCGGATTGTTGCGAGTTTGGAGACGAGTACCTAGTCCTACACCAATTGGTGTCTCCATTAATCCACTACCTGGGGGGGAAATGTTTGGATTTGATCTACTTAACTCAAGAGTAAGACTCCGACCTAAGATTGGAGATTGATTCTGTATCTCAGAGCTTAAACAAGGGTCCAATAGCAGGACCGCGGACGAAATCCGATCTGCTTCGGATTCAGATATGGATCGTGTTCGCGATCCCGATGTGGGATCCCCGCCGACAGGCATAATAAATTGGAATAAGAAGTCCTTGTTAATTAGATGTCTCCTCTATAAAACACTTAAATTCATTGTTTTGCAAATTCTAGCAAGACTGGGAAAAATAAGAGACTTCAAAGATATAAAGGTTGAGATCAAGATACTGAATTGTGATAGTTCCTTGGTTCGAGCTCTGAGATAATTGTTATGAATGATATAGATAAAATAACTATAATTTAGAAATACGCCCTTTTAATCAATATCTGCAATTACTAGCAAACCTTGAAAAATAAGAGATTTTCATGATTTCAGAGAGAAAATGGCGGCGCAACAAAAGATAAGGTTTACAGGAATTTTCTTTTTACTTGGTTAAGGGATGCAAATACTGGCAAACCTAAGAAAATCTGTAAAAAAAAACCGATCGAATTTTTTTTTCTTTATTGATCGAGTTGTGTGAAGGTTAATGTCTCGAATTCTAAAATTGTAGCTGTAAGGCTAAAAAACTATTCCATTCTGTGACGCAACTCGGAGAAATACACACATAATTAAAGGAGCAAAATTCAACAGAAAGTCTATCATTTAAGGAATGCAAATGCTAGCAAACCTAAGAAATTCTGTAGAACATTTAAAGGAATCTTTCATTAATTGAGTTGTAAAATGGTTAATGACACGGCTTATAGAATGTAACTTGTGAGGTTAAAACCACTCTAATCCATGGTCAATGACGCGAACTCGGAAAGAAAACTAGATAAATATAGGATTAATGTTTCAACAGAAGTTCTATCATTTAAAGAATGCAAATACTGGCAAACTTAAGAAGATCTATTGAGTAGTTAATGAGTCCTTATTACTTGAGTTATGTGATGGTTAATGACACGAACTCTTAGAATGTAATCGTAAAATTTAAACCATTCTATTCCATGGTCAATAACGCAAACTCTAAGAAAAAAAAGATACAAGGAGAGGTTGGGTACGGTAGTGTGCCCGGAAACCATATATTTGATTGTTAAGCGCGAATCGGTAAATAAAACCAAAACTCGTAGTCTAAAAGAAATCCGTTTTATTACCTAGATTCCATCTCAGTAACCGTTCTTTGTATCTGATACTTGTACATAGACATTAGTTCAAGTAACTATACCCTACTCCTGCAGTGTAATACATGAAACATAGACATTAGTTCAGGTAACGTTTGAACCTGACTAAAAACATTGTCATCCTCGTCCTCTGAATCATTAGTGGTAGTGGAGGACCTAGTTCGCACGTTATTTAACTCCCGACGGTCACGCCTTTCAGCTTTTTTCTTTAAGGCTTGTAATTTGACTAATAAATCAGAGAGTTGAAAGGTAAAATGAGTAGATAGTCTACGCAAAATAGCTTCCTCGGAAGCCCTTTGAATGCGTCTCTTGAAGCGCTCATAACCATCCACTATCGTTAATAATTATTCAGGATTACCATCAGATGAGAGCTGGAGTTCAGGATTACCCTCAGATGAGAGCTGGAGTTCAGGATTACCCTCAGATGAGAGCTGGAGTTCAGGATTACCATCATCAGAAAAACAGAGCTGGAGTTCAGGATTCCCATGAAGTTGAAGACTACTCAAGTTTTCTGAACTGGCAGGCCCAGGTAAAACAACAAATTTTCTTCAATCTGTTATTAATTGTAATATCGGGAATTTGAAAGTTAAATATAACTGGACAAAGTCTTTAAGTTACTTTACTCCATTTTGATAAGGATCCACGCGGATCCAGGTCATGCACATTTCTTGATTAAACGGGTTTTTTGTTAACTTTTTTCGCTTTTTTGATGCTGAAACTAATATTGGAAATGTTTTAATATTCCCCTAAGAACCAGATTTGTGAATCTGCATATCTTACAATTTTTTTTACAGTTTTAAGTTTTACTAATTTAAGGAAGTGAGGTTGGCAGTGAGGGAATAGGTTGAGAAGGTGGTGGAGAAGTTGAGACAGGATTTGAGGGAGGATGTTACTGTGGCTGTTGGTGCGGCATTAGCCAAAATTGACCAACCTCAGTCCATAGGTATAGTTGACGCCTAAAAATAGAATTTAAACTCTAAATTTGTTAAATTATTGTTGATCTAAATATTAAATCTGTGACTTAACATAATCTCGAGGTTATGTTAGTATCGAGATTAGCAAATGATTAAGCATTAATCCTGATATTCCACCATTCTAAAGTTCCCAGCTCAGAAGACATACTTTATCCTTGAATTTAACATCATCATTTATTAATTTTCCCTACACTTATTATTACTTTATCAATTTTTAAATTGTTCATCTAACATTTTATCTTGTAACACATTTTTAATTATTCCAGAATCTGCTATAGAATTCCCTGAAGTCAACGAAAAAGAAGATCTGAAACTTACACTAAACAAGGTACACTTACACTAAACACAGTACACTTACACTAAACACGGTACACTTACACTAAACAAGGTACACTTACACTAAACACTGTACACTTACACTAAACACTGTACACTTAACATAATAAACAGTACATATATTTACTTAACTTATTTATTCTAGTCTGGATCCAGTCAGCTTCAGAATTACATGAAAGCCTTCCACAGCCCGAGCAAGTTTCTCCAGGCTATCGCTGGATTTAAATTCTGGTCTGGACTAGACTTTGCAGTAAGTTCACTTATTAATTAAGGTGGTACAAGCGCATTACAGTTTTTATGTTCTTATTATTGGGTCATGGTAATTTTGAGCTTAAAATTATGAAAATAATGATAATTTTGAAATGATAATTTAAAATACAGGGTGTCGCACGAAACATGACATTATGCAAGACAACTTGAATGTCGTCTTGATTTTTGATGTAATTTGCTGCATTTATTTGTCAACCTAATTTTAGAAGTAAATTTCTTGAGATAATAATCATAAAATTAAAATATCAAAGACGACTTTCAAGTCGTCTTGCTATTGTCATGTTTCGTGGGACACCCTGTATTACAAAATCAGGAGTTGCTATATATATTTATAATTTATCCATCCTGCACTTTATGTGTGTTTGTTCAGTTAATGGGTTTATTCACTGAATGGGTGTAAACAAAATAAGTTGTATCAATTTCAAACATTTTATGTTGGTGTTTTTAAACTTTATAGCCACATATGAGCTGAAGTCATAAATATGGGGAAGTGCAGAGAGGTGGGACTGCCTGTGGCCAGGAATAACCGCAGCAATTTTCTTAAAATAAATAAATAAATTAATTAATAAAATTTCAGTTTCTGTCTCAACATGCAGCTCTTGTGAACATGATGAAGGGGTGCTATACTGACGGGTCCCTGGTCCCTGGTCCCTGGGAGAATTAGCTGCCTTTAATAAGGCACTAAAACAGTTCTTCTGGTGGTAAGTTTTATTTTTATATTATTTGCTTATAAAAAAAAAAAAACAATGTACACACTACAATTATAAAACATGCATTAATTGCATCTTTTTTGATTTCTTCCTTCTTGAGAAATCAAAATTTTAATTAATCTTGCATTCTTTTCCAGGGCTAAAGATAGAGTTAACACGGTTGAAAAGAGAAAAGAGATGAGATGTAAGAAGGCGAAGGAAGATATTGATGACAAGAAGGACGACGATGATGACAAGAAGGACGACGATGATTCAGGAATCCGCATCATTTGGTTATATTCATCTGTATTAAAGGCAAGTGTTATAGGAGGTTTCTTTCACATACTAATGGGGAAGATGAAAATAATACTTTCACATATTTTAATAGATGAGCTTTATGATAATGTTTGATTTACTACATAACTCTATTTTTATATGCAGTATTGTTTTTTCTCCCTCAATCTATTATGAATTTAAATAAACCTCCTAAACAAGTGCTTGAATGGGTTAAGATTTTTTCTCAAGAAATACATGGGTGGGTGTACACACGAGAGTGTTATGGAAACATAAGGTTTCTTAATTAAATTCTATTCCATCTATTTCGAAAAGTAAAATCACTTGAAAACTGACAATTCTAGAATTTCTTGAAATAATCCATATAAACAAAAAAATATTTTTAAACCTTTAAATTAAAATATAGTCCAATATAGTCCAACATAGCCGAATATAGTTCATGAAGTCTAATATATTTAAAGGGAGTGTTCGCGAAAAATGAAAGGGGGTATAGGCTTAATGCGAATAAAAAACGTCTGATCGCTACTAATCTTACTTCCATCTGTTGCGTCTATAAGGAGAAAATTTTTAGAAACGACTAATACCAAAGAACGCAGCGTCCATACAAATTCAGAAAGATGCAACATTCAACTCGGATCGTAAACAAATCAATTTAATTCCAAACAAATCATTCAGATATTACAAACGGTAGTCATCGATTATTTTTCGACGCATTTGTATATAGTTAATATTTCATAATATTTTTGATTTTGTTTTTTTAAAATAATTTTTGCTGGTGCTGGATTTCCAAACATTCCTGGAAAATATGAAAATATCGTCTTCATTATCAAAAACCCTCGAAACAGGAATAAATGTTTTCAAAAGTAACTCTCATATCATGAAAAATACAAAATATTGTGAAATATCAACTATTTACGCATGCGTCGAAAAATAATCGATGACTATTGTTTGTAATATCTGAATGATTTGTTTGGAATTAAATTGATTTGTTTACGATCCGAGTTGAATGTTGCATCTTTCTGAATTTGTATGGACACTACATTCTTCGGTTTTAGTCGATTTTTATAATTTTCTCCTTTTAGCTGCAACAAATAGAAATAAGATTAGTAGTGATCAAAAGTGCTTTTTATCGCATTAAGCCTATATCCCCGTTCATTTTTTGCTTCCCTTCAAGTATTGTCCAAAACTGATCTAATAGATAGAATTTAATTAAACAACTTTTTATTTCTTTGTGTACTAAGTGTACATTTCCTTGAAAAATGCCGGAGGTCAGGGGGGGAGGGCTAATTTTGTTGCATTTTTAATTGCTTTACCTTTTGATGCTGATTCACGTTTTTCAGTCTAATTCATGCATTTTTAAATTAACTTTCTTGTTAATTTAATTTAATGTTTTATTCAAACCCTGATTTATTTTATCTATATTTCTTTCCAACAAGATTAAAAATTGAAATGTACAGTATTATTCTTGTACAATGTACATTGTTGTTTTGTAAATTATAATATGTATAGTACAAACCTGTGATTCGAATAAATGTAAAAAAAATATTTTTAGGATTTTATTGGATTTTTGGTCGCAGGGTGCAAAAATGCACATTTTTATCCACCGATTTAAAATTTAAAAAATACGTTAGTGGTGGTTTTAAAAATACCGGTTAGACAAAGTTTCTTTTTATACACCGTTTCAATCTTTTTTTAAACCCTAATCATCTAATGTTGGTGGTTTTAAAAATACCGGCAAGGAAAAATTGTCTTTTTTTAACACCGATTTGATCTTTTTGAAGAGAATTACAGTTCCGTCAGTGGAGGTTTTAAAACTACAGGCATGAGATTGGTTCTTATTTTCTACCGATGCCAGTCTTCCGATCGCTTCCGATCGGTTGAACCGATCGGAAAACCGATCGGTTCATCCGCCCTGTTTGCGCTATCGATCTCCGCTTAATGTAC
>NW_019397980.1:0-31806 GCF_000591075.1 Eurytemora carolleeae
TACATTACATTACATTACATTACATTACATTACATTACATTACATTGCATTACATTACATTACATTACTTCACTTCAAGATCCCCACCATGTCAGTCTCTTCCATAAAAAATCGTTAACAAGAACAGAATGAGAACTAAAAATTTATTTTTGATTTGTTTCTATAGAAATCAGTTAGAGAAAATACCTACACCTACAAAGGGTAAATTACATGAATTAATTATCAATAAGAACACTAGATGTCCTTTTTTCAAGATTTAGGGGTTTTTCGTTCACAATAACCCTGAGGCAAAGGAGTTACGCGCATGCGACAGAGAGAAAAGCATACGCGTAACTCCTTTGGACTTCTGAAAAAAAATCATCTGGTATTCTATCTGTTATTGTTAATTAATCTATGGTAAATAATATCAAATACAGTTTAGAAAATATATTAAACATATTAAATATATTGATTAATGAGACTCTATAAACGTAATTTCAAGTGACCCATAAATTATAAAGTAGCATATATAATTCACTTGGTCTGATCGAGATTGCATTAACCCTATTCCTGCTGGGGGGGGGGGGTCAAATTGAACCCTCCTGTAGTTTTTTTAAATAACTCAAAAAGTATTGGTCTGAGGCTGTTGAAATTTTCTGACTTTTCTTACATACCCAAAGCCCTCCCTTTAGGTCTAAAACCAGGCTTTAATACTAACTGCCTGAGTCCTCAGGTACACTGCCTGAATGACTGCTTTTGCTTGTAACAAACTAAATCATTGTTTTGACCCACTTTCACTTGTCAGATTTTGATAAAATTTAGCTTTTTGGAAAGCCTATGACATAAGGAAACGGATTGCACAAGTTTAGCGAAAAATAAATTGCAAATTTTTTGCAAACAACCTGTCAAAGGAAATTTGCACATTTTTAGTTTTTCTTGCTTAAAAATCAGGTTATTTAAAATTTTGCAAAAATTTTTGCATATTTGAAATGGCGAAATGGCATGGTCAAGGGCTTTTTTGAAAAATGTATAATTTCATTTTTTGGACTAATTTTTTTGCAAACATTTTTACTATATAACTGGATTTTGCGATAAAAAAATCTATTTTTGCAAGTTTTCAAAATTTTTTGCAGATTCGAAAAGAAGAGCACAAGAGCTTTCTAATGATGTATCATTTGTCATATTTGGACATAAAACATGGGTTTTAGAGGGGGGGGTCAAATTGCCCCCAGCATATCCTGGTTTTCAAGTACCCCAGCAGGGATAGGGTTAAATATCAATCATTATTAGGTTTCTAGCGCAAGTGGATTTTACTTGACATCAATTGCCAGCCCTGTAAACTCCGCATAATTCCTTGCAATTTTTCACAATTTCGCGCAATTTCGCGCAATTCAAAAACAGTTGCGCGCAATTTTGCGTAACGGATTTCCGACAGAAACCCCTAATCAATATATCTCTTTAAAAGACGGCTTTTAATTCTGGTTTCTTATAAAGCGACTTGCTCATTTCTACTTTTGAAAAAAACTAAAGAAAAACTCCGAAACAAATAATTGTTGAGCTAAAAAAACGACATTATCTTCTACATTTTTGATCAGATAAAGGTTTGTGATGGGAATTTCCCGCTGAAGGGCTATTCTAAATACAACAACAGTTCATCATTCAAATGTATTTTTTTGTCTTCAAATTTTCAGAATAAATTTTGTACGTATCCAAAAATACACCATCTAATTATATAATTGATTATTCAGTATATTCGTCTGTATCATAATTACCTATACCAAAATAAATTTTATGCGTATACAGAAAACTCTGAAGTAGGAAGTCGATTTTTAAACTCAAGTAATGACTTTAAAAAAAGTAACATTTGAGTGTAGTGTAAACAGAGCTGAAAACTTTTGAATGGTGGATATCGAGATTAATGTGTGAACCTCTCTTTTTCATAATATCGAGACTAATCTAATCATGTACTTGTATCCTGAAAAGTGTATAAAATTCAACCAATCAGAGTCGCGTATATGAAGCCGATAAATTTGAAATTTTGCGCGCCATTTAAGATTATATACAGAAATGGGAGGAACTCTCTAATTTAGAAAAACCGGTTTTTGATTTTTCTATACTATATCCAAGAAAGAACGATTAGGAAAAGATCAAAAGTGTGTCCATTGGAAACTCAGATAAAGTAATCGGGATTAAGGATATCTCATTCTAAAGTTTTCAGCTCAGATATGACACCAATTTTCATAGATTTGTTTCTACGCATTCGTATATAGTTGATATTTCATAAATAGTCTTTATTTATAACTAAAAAAGTTATTGGTTATCTCACCGGTTTTTTGCTTTGTAACAACATAAAATACATTTAAGTAATGATTTAATGTCGTTTTCCTATCTACATTTTTCTGGTTATCAGTGTAAAATGAATTGATTTTTCAGATGTTTATTTATACATTGTAAATATTGAAATGATTATTTGATTCCTCAATTGTGTACAAAAATTGTGTAATATTAAACCGATCAGTTGATTTACCAGAATTTATTTATCAAATTGACTCAAAGAAGTTCATAGTAAGATTTCGATTCTACTGGAGACCACCGGAGGGATTTTATTTATAATTCCACTGGAGGGATTCAGATATCCTTCCTGGGGTTTATAATTCCACGGGAGGGATTCAGATATCCTTCCTGAGGGTTTATAACTCAACTGGAGGGATTCAGATATCCTTCCAAGGAAGGATAAGGATAAGGATAACTGAATCCCTCCAGTGGAATTTTAAACCCCTTGGAAGGATAACTGAATCCTTCCAGTGGAATTTTAAACTCATAGGAAGGATAACTGAATCCCTCCAGGGGAATTATAAACCCCCCGGAAGGATATCTGAATCCCTCCAGTGGAATTATAAATCGCTTGGAAGGATAACTGAATCCCTCCAGTGGAATTATAAACCCCCGGGAAGGATATCTGAATCCCTCCAGTGGAATTATAAACCCCTATGAAGGATAACTGAATCCCTCCAGTGGAATTAAATAACCCCCCAGGAAGGACATCTGAATCCCTCCAGTGGAATGTAAATCACCCTGAGTAAAGTTTTGAATTGTAAAAAGCATTTTTTAAACCCCTCCAGTGAAAAAGAATTTCCTCCGGTGGTCTCTAGTGGAGTCAAAATTTTACTACGAACTTCCGTGACTCATCAAATTAATTATTTGATTTATCAAATGAATCCGTCTTATGGAATAAGATGCATAATCACAGGATTGATTAATTGATTTACTAGGTGTAACCATATCTTTACCTGAGATTTATTACAAGAATATGCTCCCAAATGAAACCTTAACAGAAGTCAACATAGGTAATTCAAAATAATAGTTCTTTATAGTAGTTTCTAAAATCTCCCCCCCCCCTCTCCACTAAATGATTCACAGGGGTACCTCATAATGTAAGGGAAAGGGGGGAAGCAAAGTAGTCACATTTTTGGACTTCTTTTAAATTGTGAATCTATTATATTTTTCATATTTTATTATCATTATCTGATAGGAATAGATATCAAGGATATACCGAATGTAATATAATCTGATATGAATAGATATCAAGGATATACCGAATGTAATATTATCTTATATTAATAGATATCAAGGATATACCGAATGTAATATTATCTTATAGGAATAGATATCAAGGATATACCGAATGTAAACGATCATGATTTCAGTGTCACTCTCAATGGTTTCTTTCTTGTCAGGTAAGAACGATTACTCATTTAATCAATCAACTAATTGAAAATGAAAACATAAGAAAAACTAGCTTCCATTTCTTCAATATATTAAAATTAAAAGAAGTTAAACCCATGCCTTAAACTCTTTGCAACCTCATTGTGTAAATCTTTGTTATTTCAAGCTTTGGCTGTTGGTTCTAGCTTGAAATATCAAAGGTTTACGATATCAGATTGCAAAGTTTCATAGATATAAGTATTAGAATAAGTATTGGGCAACGGGCATTGTGATCTTGAAAAGACGACATCTAGTGTCCTATTTGTTATATATTAATTAATCTATGGAAGCAAACTAGTTTAACATATATGCTAAATTAGCTGTTATTTTCATCTTTCCTTTTCGACTCTTTCTTTCTCTTTTTCTTTCTTCTTTTCACTCTTTTACTGAAATATATTTTTCTTTGAAATCAGTTTTACTCTGAAATGACTGCCATTTTATATTTCTTTTCAATGATAATAAATCTCTTTTTTATCAAAGAACAAATTAAGGAAGAAGACATTTAAAACTATTCACAAACTTTCATGTTTCATGGGACACCCTGTATTACAATATTTACAAAAGAATATTTGTAGGTGGACGGATACAAGACTCATCTTACATGATGTTAAGGAATCATTATTTTAATATTTTTATAGTTATAAATCTAATGTTTGGGGCGTAATTTAAAGTGAAATTCTATTATATAGAGTGCTATGGCGTGTCCGGTTATCACCGTCGTCGGATGAATACAAGTTTATTTTCCAATTTTTTTCATTTTTTTTAAAATTTAGCGTCCATGTGTTTCTGCTCTCGATGCTCTGAAAGATTCCAAGAGGCAGAGACACCTAGCGGGAAAAAATCGTCGTTTTAAGTGGATTGTGTTTAAAAGAAATAAAAAAATATTATGAAATATCAACTATATACGAATGCGTCGAAAATTATCGATGAGAATAGGTTGTAATATCTGAATGATTTGTTTGGAATTAAATTGATTTTTTTACGATCCGAGTCGAATATTGCAACTTTTCAAACTTAAAACGACGCTAAGAATTCTTTGGTATGAGTTGTTTTAAATAATATATTAAACTAGTCGGATAAATAATAATGCTTAATATTCTTTATTCTAACTGAAATTGGTAATTTTAAGGACTTGCGGATTTATGCTATATGGACAATGATGGAAATTGTCAGTATTCAACATGATATATGATATTAAAGACAATAAATAAATGCCATCCTCTTGGAAATCTGATTGAGGTTTAAAGGGTATCGTTGTGAATATATGCCATTATTCAAATATAAATTTCATTGACAGTACCTTTAAGCTTAATTTGTAGAGGATAAACTAGTTAGTTGGGGTGAAATAATGCAAAATGTTTTTTTATTTATTCTAAGTTTTGATAGCTTTCTGTTATTTTCCGGTGCTTCTATTGTTTTACTCTTAATCTCTAGAACTGTTTTTTCTTTCTAAATTTCTTCTACCCAAACATGGGAATCAAATACAGTTTTTTCGAACAAAGTAATGAACAGTTCGGAAATGATGGCGATGAGTTAATCCCAGTAGATGTGTCGATGGTAAGTAAGTAAATTAGAATTTGATTTTAGAAAGTTAAAATGTTAGACATTTTT
Organism: Eurytemora carolleeae; assembly: GCF_000591075.1. NCBI lineage: Eukaryota > Metazoa > Arthropoda > Copepoda > Calanoida > Temoridae > Eurytemora > Eurytemora carolleeae. The sequence goes on from NW_019397980.1 coordinate 5,356, forward strand.
CATTATTTCCATTTTGACAGCAACTAAAAAACAAAAAACCGTTACTAAATTGTAACACAAAAACAGCAGAATTCAGCAAACTGTCATTTAATTGTCATACAAAAACAGTATATTTCAGTAAACTGTCATTTAATTGTCTAAAAAAACAGCAGAGTATAAAAAAACTGTCATAAAATTGTCATACAAAAACAGTATATTTCAGCAAACTGTCATTTATTTGTCTAATAAAAACAGCAGAGTATAAAAAACTGTCATAAAATTGTCATACAAAAACAGTATATTTCAGCAAACTGTCATTTAATTGTCTAAAAAAACAGCAGAGTATAAAAAAACTGTCATAAAATTGTCATACAAAAACAGTATATTTCAGCAAACTGTCATTTATTTGTCTAATAAAAACAGCAGAGTATAAAAAACTGTCATAAAATGGTCATACAAAAACAGTATATTTCAGCAAACTGTCATTTAATTGTCTAATAAAAACAGCAGAGCATAAAAACTGTCATAAAATTGTCATACAAAAACAGTATATTTCAGCAAACTGTCATTTAATTGTCTAATAAAAAAGCAGAGTATAAAAACTGTCATAAAATTGTCATACAAAAACAGTATATTTCAGCAAACTGTCATTTAATTGTCTAAAAAACAGCATAGTATAAAAAACTGTCATAAAATTGCCATACAAAAACAGTATATTTCAGCAAATTGTCATTTAATCGTTTTATAACAAACAGCACAGTTTAGAAAACTGTCATATAATTGTCATACAAAAACTGTAGATTTCAGCTAACTGTCGTTCAGCAAATTGTCTGATAAAAACAGCACATTTTAGCAAACTGTCATATAATAGTTATACAAAAACAGCAGATTTTAACAAATTGTCGTTTCATCGTCTAATAAAAACAGCAGAATTTAGAAAACTGTCGGTTAGTTGTAAAAAAAACAGCAGTATTTTTTTAAAAGAAAATATGATATTAAAAAAAATCGACAATTAAAAAACAGCAAACTGTCTTTTAGATGTTAAAAAAAAAACAGAATTCAGCAAACTGTTGGTTTATTGTAAAAAATAAAATATAAAAAATTTTATTTGTTTTACTCAATTTTTGTTCAAGAGAGATATCCTGTTTAGATTGACAAAATTTGGGTGCCAGACATTGAAATTCTCAACCTTAAGGAATTTGAAACCTTGGCCGTCTTGAAAAAACTAGAAGGTCTATGGTTAAACAGGTCAGAAGGAAACAAGGTTTTGTTTAAAAACTAAAAGCAATCTAATAATTCTTTATTTTTTAGAAAACTTGAGTTGGTATACGCAGTAGCGTGTAGGATAACGTGGATTTGTCCGATGTCTTTCGATAATTTTCCCCTTGATGTTCAGGTCAAGAATTTCTCTGCAAAAACTCTATAATAGTATATTCCAATTGTTCTGTCTGCTATGAAAAGTGGCATCAATTTTCAAGACGGGGTCGACCCTAATAAATCATTTATACTTTTTTGTAACCCGAGACATGCACATAACCGCGAAGCACTTGTTTTAGTTTTCAAGAGGTAATTGATGAATCTCTCAATCTCTCATCGATTTTAGAGTGAGAGCTTCCAACCTTAGGATTACAGTCAACTCGATCCTCCCATCGCGCGCGTTGTTGGCAGATTTTTCTCAGATTTAGAAAATTAGGAGGATTGAGTCTGTGTCATAAAATCTAAGTGTCTACTCTCTAAATCAACCCAATGTCCCAGACCGTGTACATTTCAAACTATGAACTTTGTTAGATCAAATTGTCTAAGTTTGGAATGTTATAGGTTTACATATCATCAGATTGCAAAGATTAGAAAATTTTATTCCTTTAACCACTTTTTAAACGGAAAAATAATTTCTGAAGAAAGAACAAAATAAGACATAGGTTTGCAAACAATAATTTAGAAAGTAACCTAAGTAATTCCTTGCAATTAGAATTTAATTATGTGTTAGAAATATTTTTATTTTTACCTTTTTCTTAAATTTTTAGGTTTGTAAGTTTCAAGTTGGATCCTTTAACTACGACAACACAAATATAGTTTTTAAAGATGAGTTTGTCGCAGATGCCGAGGCAATCAGGTCATTTTTTAAAAGGATTTTTGTACATTTGACGGGGCACAAACCAGTTTGTTAAAGGTCAGCTTAAACCGTTTAAAGACCAACTTTTCATAAATCCGTTCCGTTTCGTTAACTGTATATTCCGTTATTTTCCGAAGTTTAACGCTCGTTAACGATCTCAATCTATATATAAATTTGGCTTGTCTGGGTGGGTGTTTGTTTGTTTTGTCTGTTTGTATCCAATAAACGTCAAAACGGCTGAACCGATCGGGTCCAAATTTTTTGTGGCACCTCGCGTTATCCCAGGGAAGGTTTATTAATGATCATAATTTCAAATATTTGCCTCCATCAAAATTCGATCTTCATAAAATTGTTGAAAATTTTGAAAATCCACGAAATTTTTTGTGAAAATCCGCGAATTATTTTTGTTTTGTTTTACGATGTACACAAAGAGAACAATTAATTTAGAAGATGGGCGCGAAGCGCCCAATAAGGCTAGTCATATCAAATACGTCAACACAAGATATTTTATAAATCGTTAACGGTTAGCTCATGAAAAATTACGGGGAAATTAGAGAACAACATTAAAAATATCAAAATATTTAAAAAAAAACAAGTGAAAGTTTATCTTTTATATTCTCTAAGTTTTATGCAATTTTAAGCAGAAAAATTAACGAAAGTCACCTTTATTTTAAAACAGATTTGTTAGTTCTTTTTTTCTTCATGAACGTTTTTTTACCATTCGTTAACGATTTCAAGATCAACAGATTCCCCCCCCCCTCATGGTTCAAAATCTTCCCTCCAACCCCCTAGACTGGAAGGGTCGTCATTATTTTCTTGAAACCCCTCTGCTGACGTAAATAATTCCTTTGTTTAGATCAGTGTTGGACTACAGTATTCTTATAAATGAATTAAGTGAAGAAGATAAACATTCTGTAGTTTTAACAGGTTAAAAACATTCTGTAGTTTTAACAGGTTAAAAACATTCTGTAGTTTTAACAGGTTAAAAACATTCTGTAGTTTTAACAGGTTAAAAACATTCTGTAGTTTTAACAGGTTAAAAACATTCTGTAGTTTTAACAGGTTAAAAACATTCTGTAGTTTTAACAGGTTAAAAACATTCTGTAGTTTTAACAGGTTAAAAACATTCTGTAGTTTTAACAGGTTAAAAACATTCTGTAGTTTTAACAGGTTAAAAACATTCTGTAGTTTTAACAGGTTAAAAACNTCTCAGGGTTTGGGAATTGGACCCAGGGTTTGGGAATTGCTCCCAGGGTTTTGGAGTAAAATGTGAAAATTCATCCAAACTTTTATGAAAAGTCCTTTTAAAAGAGTACTTAAAAACCGAAAATTGAATAAATGGCTCTGTTACCCCTTTTTTACTGTCTTCGTACAGATATTTGCAGGAAAAAAATGCAAATTTCAGTCTAAATAGGCTTCATTTTCACTAAGAAAAAACAAAGTTTTCCTCAGATATATCAATAGTTTGATGATTTTTGGTATGGTGCGGGCCATATAGAAGGCTCTAATTTGACATAGAACAATTTTTATCGTGTGAGTGTTGAGTAAAAGCGCATCTTTTTATGGCACCAATCAATTAAAGATTTTTTTCGGCAAAAAATTGGATTATTCTGAAAAAAAAACTTGGAACTAAGATAACATATAAAGATGCTGAGATGTAAATAGAAATGAAACCTTTATGTATCTAGCTAAATAAAATATTTTTTTACATTTACCAATAATCTTTAATGTATTAGCTAAAACAAATGTCGACAGTTTGGCTAATCATAACTATATGATCGCAACCGGCTACTTGGACTGAAATGTGCGATTTTTTCCTTATAATATTTGAAAAAAGACAGTAAAAAAGGGGTAAAAGAGCCATTTTTCAATTTTCGGTTTTAAAGGACCCTTTTTATAAAAGGTCAGATAAATTTTCAAATTTTACTTCAAAATCCAGGAGAAATTCCAAAACCCAGAGAGCAGCCACCCCTCCCTCATGAGAGTGAGCACTTGCACACACACACCTAAGAACTGTCATCTTAGCTGCGTTTGTATTCCTTCTTACAGATAAGCACTCGGCTTAGCTTGAAAGTGTGGAATTTAAAGGTAGCCTTTAAAGGTAGTAAAAAGAATACGTTTATGAACCAAAATCATGAGCAAATGTATAGGCTAAACACCAAGGACATACAGACACACCATTAGGAGTTCTGTTTAATCCATCGCTTCGCCTTAAAACTTTCATTTATAAATTAATTTAATAAAATAAATTAGTTTTGTTAGTAAAAGTATCCAAACAAGGCCAAAATCCACCATTAAATAATAAAAAAAATTAAAGTTTTCATCCTTTTGCTTTAGGGAACTTTTCTGTGACTGGATTTGAGCTGGTTCTTAAAAGAAAAATGTCCCATTATATCATTACATATTATTTTCCGGCAGGTAAAAAATTGTTAATAAAGTTACAAAATCATATAAATCGGAACTTTTGAATAATATGAAATAATTTGATTAGAACAGTTTCTGTCAAATCTTTCCTTAAAGGGAGTGACCGGCTATGTAAGGTAGTTGAACTGAGTATGCATTGTTGTGGAAAACTTTCGGATTCATTTGAGACATATTAAACTTTTTAAAGATCTGTAAATCCTGAAATTGAGCGCAAATTAGAAGTTCAAAACTCCTACTTTGGGGGTGGATACGGTTTCAGAATTAGTTTTTTTACATTATTAAATAACGACGACATAAAATGTAAAAAAGTTCTACAATAAACTACAGACGTAAAAAGTTTAATATGTCTCAAATGAATCCGAAAGAAGTTTCCACAACACTGGATATTCAGTTCAACTACCGGTCACTCCCTTCATCTCAAATAATTTTTGTCAAAGTTCAAAAATGTGAGAGCATTAATCTGACAGCTGACATATTTCAATATTTCCAAATCTAACTCGATCTCTTTCAAAAGTGCTCTTCTCTGTTATTTAAAAGGAATTGAATACTCGCCACAAGTTCTAATTTTCTAATCTCTATAACTCTGCAACCTGATGTCGTACAATTTGTGATATTTCAATATATTATTAATGTTAGATTACATAGTTTAGAATACTAATTGTTTACGTTATCATGTTGCACTGATATAGGGATTAGAAAAATAGAGTTTATGAGGATTGTTCAAACGTTCCTCTCATTCATTGACGTTCCAAAGATCATTGTATTTAGGAATGTTTGTTATTGTATCCTGGATAAGTTTTCTTGTTCCTCCTGAGAGTGTTCCGGGAAGGTTAGTTGTATTTGAGTAACCCACCAAGTCCAATGTCCGTGTCTGATATTATAATTTCCACCATTGGTTTTGTAACATAAATCTTCATGTCTCTTTTATTGAAATTCCGAATTTAAATATAATCAATTTATCAAAGAGAAAAACATGAAAATCTCATTTTTTAAATGTTCCTCTAACCCTTATCAATTTACTTCTACCTAAACTTTAGAGTTTCTTTATGATAGTTCCTGGCATGGGTGTGTTTTCTTAATTTTGCTCAATGATGGTTCATGGAGAGTTAGGTGTCTTGATTTTCTTGACGAGGTTTTCCATTGCATGTCAATTTTCTTAATTTTGCTTAATGATTCTTTGAGAATTGATGGTCTTTCTACTTGAATCAACTTGAATAAACTTTTTAATAATCAAGAATAATAGATTTCAGAAAGACCAATAATGTTTCTCTAAACCATATAATTGCTGAACAAAGCTGAAGAGCAATCGATAATGTGTCTCTAAACCATATAATTGCCGAGCAAAGCTGAAGAGCAANAACAAAGCTGAAGAGCAATCAAAGCTTTTTTGATTATTTCCAACAATTTCTCATAAGCAATGAACCTTGTCATGAATTGAATTCACATCATATTTTATTGAATTTTTAAAACTTTATAAAATTAAGTCTTTGCTTGTACTCTACCCATTATCTAGAGACACTTAATAGGTCTAAAATCATTCTTTTAAATCTAAAATAACCCTTTTTCCCGGACACCATCTTCACGCTGTAGGGTTTCCAATCAAAATCCCTTTGCGCTGAATTGCGCAAAACTGTACGGAATTGCGCGGAATTGCGTGGCGGAGTTTACAGGGTAGCAATTCTGTGCAAGTAAAATCCACTTGGGTTAGAAACACTATTTCAAGGAGACTTAATTTTCAGTTAAACTGTTTGATATTTTGATATTTTGATGCTTTGATATATTTTGAAAAAACATATTTTTTATAGCAATAATCTTTTATTTTAGGATGACGATTCTTGTTACAGTTTTTCTTGTTCTTGTAAATATCTTTAACAGGAAACATTTTTATTTGTTTTTCGATGGAATTTGTTTCAATAATTTTTGTAAAAAAAGACTCTTCAAGTTCATTTACTAATTTTTTATTGTTGTTTTTAAAAGTACAATGTTTTTACATTAAGCTTTATTAAATTTTATCGTACTTTATAAAATGATATTCTCAACGAAGCAAAATTTCTCGACCATTAAAAGAGATCTTAGAAAGTCGTCTTTTATCATTGAAATAGATTTCGGCATCTATCTATCATTATGGTGTTAGACATATGTTTAATTAAATATTAAGCTAGCAAAAAATACCTAATTCAGCGTCCTGTTATGCTTTTATAATTATAACGTGGAGGTGTTGACTGTAAAATGCTAAAATAACTTTTTAAAATGTTGTTAAAATTTTAATTTAGATCCATGAAAAAAAATTCTAAAATGTGGTCTGCATTTTACTGTTTTTATATTATTTATAGCGCAGAGAATGAATAAAGTAAGAAAACCTTAAACACAATTCTTAATATATTTGATGTTTAAAGCACAACAATGGCAGACCACAATTCTTAAATTACTTTTTTATTCACTTTAAATAAAAATAAAATTTTCAGTATAACCAACAATATCCCTAAAGCTGAAGGATTGACAGCTATTGAAGGATTCATCATTGTCTGCATTGTTTTTGTATTTGGAGCTCTTATTGGTGAGTTTAGCAATATTTATTATCACAAAAATATTTGGTTTTTTAAGTCCTTCAGCAAAACTTTTAAATGAAAATCTGCAGAAGACGAATAAAAAGGGATTTTAGAAGCGCTGGTGTGTACAAGTTTTAAAGACTTTAAAATGCAAAAATAACTTTTCAAAAATATTTTAAAAATCAGATACATGAAAAAAGATAAATATTTTAAGTAAAAATTAAATGATAAGTTGTTCAATCTAGTTCATTAACTATCAGTACTTTTTTCCACAAATCATTCGATGCTTTTCTATTTCATTGTTTTTTTGTATTCTTTATTTTTTCTAATTTTGCTAATTTTATTTTATTTTTATTGACAAAAATTTTTAATCTTTTCAAATCCATAAAATTATCTGAAAAATAACTAAAATCTTTTTTGGTATGAAATTCTAACAATTTCAAATCATATTTTTTCATCGATTGCCAGCGTTTTTCGTCGGGTTAATTCTTAATAGGTCTTAGATTTTGAATTTTTGTTTTGCATATTTCTTTTAGAACATTAAAAGCGATGCTAAAATTTAAAATTTAGATCCATTAAAAAGTTAAATATAGTTTTTTTAAATGTTAAACATTACAAGTATACGATTTACTTTTTCCTGATCTTTGATTTTAAATATTTGTTTCGCATATTTTTATATTTAGAATATGCCGTCATCCTTTTCCAATCCAAGATTAAGACTTGTACTCCACCAAACTTTAGAAAAAAGAAGAATTTTAAATCCGTCACAGATGTAAGTAATCATTTTTAAAATATATGGTTCTAGAACAATCCACCTTACTATATAAACTCATTGTATATTCTATGAAATGAGTATTCTACAGTAGCTTGTCTTGTTCACTTGACAGTAGTTCTACAATGATTATAATAAGTATTATTATCATTATTGTTATTATTATAATGAATTGTCTGGTGCAGGTCAAGAATGCGTTCCAGAAGATTGACGTAAACGGAGATGGAAAACTATCTAAACGAGAGATGCTAGCTGGCGATGAATTCACCCAGGAGGAGGTATTTATTATAGAGTTCGGAATTTTTGTATTGTTAATCCACTTAGAAAGTACTAATCCGTATATGATATAATCCATTAGATTAAATTAATTACTTTGGATATCTTTTAAAGTTCAGAGTCAACCATGATAAGCCACTCGAATACAAATTGTAAGCGTAATATTAAGTAGCACTCCGAGCAAGGATTAAAACCTGAATTGGATCATTAATGTGGAAGATATTGCTGTTTTTCAAGGTTTGAAAGTGTGCAAGTCACTTTAGTAGAGAAACCATAATAGAAAATAATTCTGGTTTTTAAAATTAATACATTAATACGTGATCAAACAAAGCTTTTAAGGGTACCGTTGTGAATCCGGCATTGTCATCTGTGCATGTAGTGTCACTTTGCCTTTATCTGCCATCTTTTGAAAAAAAATTGGACCTCCGAGAAGTTTTCTGTTTTTGAATATTTTTTATTATTCAGATTAATTTAGTTAGAGTAAATAAAGCAACCACCATGAGGTCAAATATTTTGTGTTTGCCTTTGTGATTAAAAACAGACTTGTGTTCAGATTGAGACTATATTTGAGCTGGGAGATGTCGACGGAGATGGGGAAATTGAGCTCGGAGAATTTATTGGTGACAACTTTTTCACATTTTAATAAACTGCAAAATATCTAGTAGGGTTTCTAATGGAAGAACATTTTTGAACAAATTTGCTCGGGGCGGATACAGATGATGATGATGATGATGATGATGATGATGATGATGATGCTGATGATGATGATGATGATGCTGATGACGATAAAAAAATATGTTGAAGAGATAAAAATGAAATAATTTGTTTGGAATTTGTTTACAACCGACCTAAGTACGCCATTGAATAATGAATTAAAGAGATTTGACTCTTGGATTAAATCTAATTTCTTCCAAATATATATTTAAAACCCGAGAAGTTTCCTTATTATGTTTAGGATTAATGTGTCCCCCCGAAAAAGGTGGAAATGAAGCGGCTCAGATGAAAATCATTGAGCAAAATATGACAGTAAGTTTTTTCTTCCTTTTTTAGTTAAATCGAGTGTGTGCGGCAAATTTAATATTTTTTTTAATATTTTTTGTGATAACATTTTTCTTTTTTATATTTCTTTCCTTGGGAAAATATTTCGGAATTCTTTTTCACTTGCTTTCCAGAATAAATATATCAAATCAGAGCTGAAAACTTTAGAATGAGATATCCTTAATCCCGATCGCTTAATCTGAATATCCAATGTACACACTTTTGATTTTATTGTTAATCCTCTTTTTTTTAATATCCCTATAACTGTATAAAAGTTACGTTTGATAACAATTACAGATACAATGCTATATCGATTGAACTAATATCCGATTGAATTAAAGTAAATAAATTTAATCATATTAATATGAACCTATTAAAAATATATTTTATCACATTTTAGGACTATTATCATTTTAAGCTAGTCTTAACAAAAATTAATCCAAAACTTACATTTATTTAATCGATGTTTAGTTCAATTGATATGACACAATTAACACCAGAAAAAAACGGTTTTTCAAAAGTTAAAGAGTACATCTTTACATCATACGCTGATTGGTTGAATTTTATTCGTCTTTCTTGGATATCGAATGCGTATTAAAATTATTTCGGGTTTAGTTCTATTTTGTATTGAATTCTGTTATATGGAATTCTGTTCGATGTCATTAAACACACCCTTTATGTTTTTACAAAAAATCCATTAGCAATAAATTGTTTAGTTGAAAATCTACGAAAATAAAATAAAAAAAATCCGCCTAATCTTTTTAATTCTTAAGAAAGTAAAACTATAATTAGGAAAAAGATACCTTTTATAAACATATTTTAATTTGTATCAAACATAGCATATTATTTTTAATGGCTTGAATGTTATAATCTTTATACACATAATTCAGAATTCCTCTCTTTCCAAATTATTATGTTTTTTTCACAATCAAAACCTTATTGGAGTTCAAAAGTTGCAATAGATTACAAAAAAAAGGAATGTGCACTTTTCTAGTTTTAAATTAACTTTTCCTAAGATGAGATTTATTTCCGTATCACCCTTTAATTTCTTTTAAATGGAATAAAGTTTTCTTATTTTTCATCAGGCGAAGTATAAAAGACGAGTCCAACGATTGAATTCATGGTTTGAAGGAATTGACCTCAATGTCAAATCTAATGAATCTGATCTAGTGAGAACAAAATTCATGTTTTATGTGTTTTTTTGAGAATTTTCAGACTTTTTAGATCTTTTAGACTTTTTAGATCTTTTTGACTTTTTAGAGAGATTTCAGGTGTTTTACAGATCTTTCGTACTTTTTAGACCTTTTAGACTTTCTAGAGATCTTTTGGACTTTTTAGACCGTATAGACTTTTTAGAGATCTTTCAGACTTTTTAGATCTTTAAGAATGTTTAAAGATCTAAAATTATCAGTGATGGTGATGGAGCAAACTTCTGTAGAATAAAAAAGTAGATGTTAGTTCCACATTTATGTTTAGAGATCTTTCAGACTTTTTAGACCTTTTAGACTTTTTAGAGATCGTTCGGACGTTTTAGACCTTTTAGACTTTTAAGAGATCTTTCGGACTTTTTAAACCTTTTAGACTTTTAAGAGATCTTTCGGACTTTTTAGACCTTTTAGACTTTTTAGAGATATTTCGGACTTTTTAGACCTTATAGACTTTTTAGAGATCTTTCGAAATTTTTAAACCTTTAAGACTTTTTAGAGATCTTTCGGACTTTTTAGATCTTTTAGACTTTTAGAGATCTTTCGGACTTTTTAGGCCTTTTATACTTTTTAGAGATCTTTCGGACTTTTTAGGCCTTTCAGACTTTTTAAAGATCTTTCAAACTTTTTGAACTTTTAAGACTGTTTAGAGATCTTTCGGACTTTTTAGACCTTTCAGACTTTTTAAAGATCTTTCGGATTTTTTTTTATCTGTAAGACCTTTTAGATTTTTCCTTTAGACATTTTGGATTTTTTTAGAGATCTTTCAGACTTTTTGCATGTCTAAAAAATTTTTAAAAATCAATCGAAGTTAATCGATAATTCATAAATTCGTTTTTGGTTTTAATGTTGCATGCTTTCTTTTTTCTGGAATACCCGTATTCGTAAATGAACATGAAAAATGTTGTTGTCAAGATTCCAGCCTGCCTGCAAAATTAGATAATTTCCGAACATAAATATTGCTGCAAACTCATCTTCATTTTTCTACAGATTTCTGGTTCTCACTTGTATAATTGTTCGCTATATAGCTGGACCAAATTGGCTGGACATTTGTTTAGGGAACGTATGGGTATTGGGTACCCCGGGGTAAAACGATTTCATGGTTAGTGGGCAACGCTATCAACTTATAGCTAGTCGGAGGAACAACAAAACGTAATTAGCTTTTCTCTTTTTTAGGAGAAGATCCGAACCGCCAGATTGGATTTATTCTTTCTTGGCCTTTTCCCCATTCTTTTCTTTATCTTTAACTTCTTCTACTGGATTGTTTTTCTTACCAGGTATACTTTTGTCAAAGTTATTAGATGTAAGGTGAGGGGGATTGAGTTTACGCACTGGTTTAAGTTAAATTAACAATAGTTTATAATCTGTTTACTCTAATGTGTGACAGTAACATGTGTACGCAAATCCTATCCCCCTCTCTCTATTTGTATACTCACATTCTCTTAATAGCATGTTTTTTATAAATTTTTTATAAAGAAAATATATTTTCCTTAAAATCGTCTTTTTGAAAATATTAATTTTTTAGGTCGTAAAATTGTTTATGGCAATTTTGTTTATAACTCTAATCATAATTTTTCGTTGTTTTCTTGATCATTATCATGACGGTAAAATTAATTATGTTCATAATAATAATAATAATATAATAATAATCATATTAATTTATGAGAAAATTCTTTATAATGGCCGTAGAACCATAACCATCAAATGGTTTTGGCCAAAAATATTGAATAACCAGGGTTGAAATTCGTCATTTGCATATTACAGGGGCGTATACAGGATTCATTTTGATTTCAAGAGAGAAAAATGATATTTCGGAGGGGGCTGCCCCTTCCCTCCCCCTGTATATACCCCTTGTGTTTATATTGTAATATAAATATTAGAATTAAAAGCGGGGTTAATCTAGTGCATGATAAACTATTTATTTGTACTTTAGTTGATTAAAATTAGTTTCATATTCTTTACTCATAGATAGCTTTTTTTACAATCCTTAGCTTGATTTTCATCTTGATCCCAGGTCTAAGAAATTTGAATTATTGAAATTTGGATATTTATTTTGATAAATACTTGTTAAACCTTTTTAAAATGAAAATTTAATAGATGTCCTCAGGGCACAAATTTTGTAGAGGATATAGTTTAGTTTGAGCAACTGAATATATCAATATCCACACAAACCTTTAAACTGAATATATCANGGGGGGGGTCAAATTGACCCCGCCCCCAGCGTATCCTGGTTTTCAAGTACCCCAGCAGGGATAGGGTTAAATAACTGTTGAATGGTTCTAAAACCCGGTGAGCTCAAAACAGCTGATTCGATAACTAACTTTCATTTCAGATTTAGCCCAGACCGATCCTATTTTCTTCTTCCTAGTGTCAAGCCGCATGCCTATTGGCTTGAATTTAAAATAGAATTCTCGGTCCATTGGTGGTTTTGGTTTTCCATAAGTTCAAACCTTCCACATGTTCAAATCATGCAAGCATGTTCTCTAGGCTGGCATCTTTTAACGGATAAATCTCTCTACATGATATTCATTAAGGGATTTATCATCTGTCCCACTGCTATCCTTGACTATAGTTTATGTAAAAGTAAGCTCTCTCTCCATGCATACAATAGCTCTTGAATCGTTCTAAAACCTTGTGTAGGTTCGGCGTACAGTTTGAACTCAAAACAGCTGATTCAATACTAGCGTCCATAAAAATATTGTCTTTTTTACGTTAAAAACGGGTTTCAAACATTTGAAAGTAAATTTTTATTTTCTACCACTTCTAGAAAGTAACTTTTAATATTTCTAAAATATAGAACAAAGTGATTACCAATCAAAAGTGTTTCAGTAGATGATAAGGATGTGTCTGACATCCTTATTTAGTCAAAGGTTTACGGAACCGTTGCAAATTGGGGATGGCCCTCTTTAAATGGAATGCCACTTGTAATTATGCTTACAGTCATTTTAATGGTGGAAGATGGTACAAAAAAGGTATTTAATGTAATCGTTGAAATATCTAATTATGAACAATGTTTGATTTTTAAAGGTTTTTACTATTTGCTGGTAGAAGTAAAAAAATGAGGGGTCTGTGGCCAAAATAAAATGATAATTACTTCTGAAAAATGAAATATTTGTTTGGTTACAAAGCTTTGTTGTTTACAGAAATAATTACGAATTTTAAGCATTTACTATATTAAAACGTGTTTCACTTTTCACTAGTTGCGTCTATTTGTCGGAGAAATGTTGGGTTTGGCTCCAAGGGTATGATTTGGTTTAAGACGACATTTTACTGAGAAAGGTTGTAAGGTTTATGGTCTTCAGAAGTAATATCCATGAAAACAGTTTAGTCAGAACTGTTGTGTTATGAATCTCAGGATCGAGCTTCAATCTACATTCTGCATCGTTTGAGCAGACCTAGGGATTAATTTCATTCCTATTTGAAATACCATGCTGGTCATGCCCTGCAGGGATAACTAAAATTAAGTGTTAAATTAAAAAGTGCCTAAATTGGATTTTGTGATCAAGCTTTCAAAATTAACGAAAGTTCACACAAAAGTTCTAACCTTAGTTTTTCTTATTTAAAGACTTTAATCAATATCCTGAACGGAAACTTAAAAAATTTGTTAAATAATTGCTTAAAAAGTCGTTGCTCTTGACATTTTTTATCAATTATCGAAAATACGATATCCCAGTGTTTATTGGGACACCCTGTGTGAGTACTGAGTAGGGTTTCCAACATCTATACAGAAAAATAGCTGCGCGCATATTTTTTATTTTGCCCCAAAGGAATTGAGTCTTTGGAACAAAATCAAATATTTAAACCTCAATATCTTTAGAACTCGATGTTGTAAACCTTTGATATTTCAAACTCAGATTATTTGATCTAACAGAATTCATAGTTTGAAATATCCAAGGTCTGCAACATTTGGTTCCAAAGATATAGCGATTAGAAAATTAGAATTTGTGGCAAAGACTCAATTCCTTTGGCATTTTTTGCGCTTCCTGGCGTGAAAAAAATCCTCACAAATCGGGGTGTGCAGCATAGACACAATTTTGCGGACAGATGTTGACACAAGTTTGTGCATAGTTGGCACTTGCTTCAGCAAAATTAATTTTCACGCAAATTTTTGCTACCAATAGAAACCATAGATATAAGAAAAAAGTCAATTTCTTTTAGATGATCTAAAAATTTAACCAATTTAATTTTTTCCTCTGGCTCTGGGAACATTAACCAATCAAAGGCAACTAAAATCGACTATAACGAGTCAGCTTTTTTTCGCGATTTAAACAATTAAATGTTTTGATTAAAAGTTTCCGTTAAGGATTAACAGTAGATTAGCAGATAGCACTATCTAGCGCAATACAACCACAGTTTAATTTATTAGATATTGGATCTTTTTATTGATTTTGGATATATGTATAGGGCTCAGTACATCCTATAGTATCACCCTGCACAGTAGAGACTGTAGATTATTCCAGTGCACATGTAAGTATAAAATACATTTTTGCGAACCTTTTGTTGTTGCACAATAAATTTAGTTCTTAATTTTAATTGCCACAAAACATATATTGAATTTTTCTTGTAAGTTGCAATAATCCCATGTTTTATCAATTTAATTTAAATCTCACTGAATTATGAAATAAAATGATATTTTGTGTTTTGCATCTTGTCAGCTAGGTGGTACTGACGAGCCACCGCGCAGGTTGCGGCATTGTTATGTTTTTTTTGATGGAATACAAATAGAATTAGGGATTCAGTTATTTTTTTTTCANTGATAATCCCACTGAAGGGTTGATAATCCCACTGAAGGGTTGATAATCCCACTGAAGGGTTGATAATCCCACTGAAGGGTTGATAATCCCACTGAAGGGTTGATAATCCCACTGAAGGGTTGATAATCCCACTGAAGGGTTGATAATCCCACTGAAGGGTTGATAATCCCACTGAAGGGTTGATAATCCCACTGAAGGGTTGATAATCCCACTGAAGGGTTGATAATCCCACTGAAGGGTTGATAATCCCACTGAAGGATTGATAATCCCACTGAAGGGTTGATAATCCCACTGAAGGGTTGATAATCCCACTGAAGGGTTGATAATCCCACTGAAGGGTTGATAATCCCAATGAAGAGTCAAAAGTGTTTGAAAGCTGGTCAATTTCCTCACTTTTCAATACTAATCCATATTTGACAATGCACAATGAAGTTTATTTCTAACCTAGAAATAAGTACATTTTAACAATAAATTGAAATATCTAATTATGAACAATGTTTGATTTTTAAAGGTTCTTACTATTTGCTGGTAGAAGTAAAAAATGAGGGTCTGTGATCAGAATAAAATGATAATTACTTCTGAAAAATAAATATTCGTTTGGTTACAATCTTTGTTGCTTACAGAAATAATCACGGATTTTAAGCATTTACTATTAAAACGTGTTTCACTTTGTATGAGTTGTATCTATTTGTCGGAGAAATGTTGGGTTTGGCTCCGAGGGTATGATTTGGTTTAAGACGACATTTTACTGAGAAAGGTTGTAAGGTTTATGATCTGCAGTAGTATTATTCATGAGAACAATTTTGTTTCCCAGAGCTTACGCTGCGATCAAACGTCTATGAAGTACCCCTGATTGGCCGGTATTCACCCTGACTCAAGTTGTCTGTTTCTAAGGATCTCTGAAAGCAGAACCAGTTATCTAAAGCTTTTACTGTAGCCCAAAACTCGTTTATTTTATCAGATTGAAGTTCTAAGCCTTAATAAAACTTGAAGATTATCCTGTTTGTTCATAATAATGGAGAGATCTAATAGTACAGGAGGTTACTGTTAGGCCCGACGGAAGACTACACGATGTATTAGCTGATTTACTTTAGAGCAACATTGGTAGTTGCGAAACAAGTTTAGTCAGAACTGTTGTGTTATGAATCTCAGGGTCGAGCTTCAATCTACATTCTGCATCGTTTCAGCAGACTTATAGCGATCAATTTCATTCCTATTCGATATACCATGCTGGTCATACCCTGCAGAGATAACTAAAATTAAGGAATTAATCAAAAAGTGCCCAAATTGGATTTCGTGATCAAGCGTTCAAAATTAACGAAAGTTCACACAAAAGTTCTAACCTTAGTTTTTCTTATTGAAAGACTTTAATCAATATCCTGAATGGAAACTTTAAAAATTTGTTAAATAATTGCTTAAAAAGTCGTTGCTCTTTACATTTTTTTTTCAATTATCGGAAATTAAATACAATATCCCAGTGTTTATTGGGACACCCTGTGTGAGTACTGAGTAGGGTTTCCAACATTTATACAGAAAAATAGCTGCGCGCAAATTTTTTACTTTGCCCCAAATTTGGCATTTTTTGCACTTCCTGGCGTTGAAGAAATCCTCACAAATCGGGGTGTGCAAGCATAGACGAAATTTGCGGACACATGTTGACACAAGTTTGTGCATAGTTTGCACTTGCTTCAGCTAAATTAATTTTCATGCAAATTTTTGCTACCAACAGAAACCATAGATATAAGAAAAAAGTTAATTTTTAAGAAAAAAAGTTAATTTTTCCTAGATGATCTAAAAATTTAACCAATTTAATTTTTTCCTCTGGCTCTGGGAACATATTAACCAATCAAAGGCAACTAAAATCGACCAAAATTAAATCGACTGACGACAACGAGTCAGCTTTTTTTCACGATTTAAACAATTAAATGTTTTGCTAATTTTGTTTCTAAAATATCTATCAGGATCTTAAGTTTTCATCATCACTCCCAATTTGGACTGAAATTAAAGATATTTATTAAACCTATTCCTGCTAGGGGCACGCAATTTGTCACACCCCCTTTAGGTCTAAAACGGGGAATTTATACTAACTGCCTGAGCCCTCAGGCACACTGCATAAACAAATACTTTTTCCCAAAACAAACTAAATCTTTGTTTTAACCCACTTTTAGTTGTCTAATTTTGAAAAGCTTTTAACCTTTTAGAAAGTATTAGAAGACAGATTGAAACTAAATTTTTGCAAATTATATTCATAAAACCCGCCAAAAGAATTTTGCACATTTATTGTTTTTCTTAATTACACATCGGGTTATTTTAAAAAAAAATTAGCAAAAAAAATTTCAATATTTTCATAATTAAAATTGTATTACAAATTCTAAAAGTATAGTTTAAGAGCTTTCCAATGGTGTGACATTTGTCATATTTGGACATCAAACATGGATTTAGAAGAGGAGGGGGGTAACTTACCTGTGAACGTATAAAATGCCTTTTTTTGCTGAAAAATAGGTGAATTTTTTTATTAACATAGGTATATGTGGTCGTTAGCAGATACTTTTCTTATAAAAGTATAAGAATTTTTTGTAAAATATTATAAAAAAAAAATATTAAGCAAGAAATTCAACTTTAAAAACCTTTAAATTGCCTCTTTTTTTTCTTTAAGACTTGCTTAAGCTTTTTGTCTTGGAAGGGACGGTAGTTTGAAATTGAAAAAAAAATAATAAATGTTGATAAAAAAAGTTTCAACAAGTCGGTGTTAGTGAAGGTAGTGGGGAACTGAAAAATAAATTCTTGAATAAATGTTGATAAAAAAGTTTCAACAAGTCGGTAATAGTGAGGGTAGTTTAAAATAAAAAAAANGCATAAATCACATAATCTCTAGAAGTAAAATGATAATTAGAAACAGTTTTATATAAAATTTGTAATACTATCTAAGATTGACTAGTTGCATTAACAATCAAATAGTTTTGAATGTTTATATTGTTAAAATGCACAATAATTAATTCTCGAATTATAAAGTAGATATGAACGATTCAATTTGGTCTACAAGCAAAACAACAAACCTACTGCATTGTTTTTATAACAACCAGATACATGTTAACAACTTTAAGAAGAGAGACTTTAAACCACAGCTATTAAACTGCCCTACTAAGGTCTACGACATTGGAATCTAAAGATATAGGGTTTAGAAAAGCAGAGTTTGTAGCAAAGACTCAATTCCTTTAAAATGGTCCAACCAAACCATTAAATACAACTTTGGTAAGATGTTTTCGCCCTTTTTGTGTGGTCCAAACATTTCAGAGAAAGATTTTTATTAATTGTTTTGCACCCTATAATTTATTATTGAAGGCAAACCTGCTATTTGTTACACAAGTTACACATTGGTTCACATGACAAATTATACCTGGCTCACTAAATGATAAAAAGATTTGATAGAGTATGTCCCTTTCCACTCTAGATATTTGTTATATTCCTAAATATATGGATTATATTTTCTTATATGCAAAAACTAATAATTTAATTCAAAGATTTCCTTAGTATTATTTTAGAAAATCTTAGTAAGCTCATGTTTAGAAATGAAATTTATTCATTTTGTAAAATTATTAAATTAAAAACATTATTTTTTGGTGTCTTGTGAAAAATGTGAAAAGAAACGCATTTTCTTCAAGTTAACAACAATTTTTTATTAAGAACTGGTAAACCCATTTGATTTAAATGGAGTATTTGATCTGTTTTTAGATAATCAAGATTCATTTGCATCATACATTAATTTTTGAGGTGAAAAATTTACATAAGGAATAGGGGTGATCAATATTGGAATTGAGCCACCCCCCACAGGAGGTCACTGTGTTTTCAATTTAAAAAAATTGCAATAGTTCAATATCCTTCAGATGGTTTCGATTTGACGATTTAATATCGGAGTATTCAATGTAAGGCCACCAAAAATGTTTTTTTTATTTTCATGTTTCATTTTCTTGGAAATTAAAAAAAATTGAAAATTGAGAGAGTTAGAGCTAAAAATCTCATCAAAAACATTAACAAGTAAAAACCGGAACTAAGTAACTTCTAAATTCAGCATGAAATTTTCAAAAAAAGATGTATCATATTTAATTTTTTGAAATACTTTTTTTTAGGCCTTACGGCGGTGTCTGCAATATTAAATCGTCAATTCGCAACTCTATGGATGATTTGGAAAAAGTAGCAACCTCTGGGTCACAAATCAATCACATTTATTAAGGAATATAACCTTCTGGTTTTTTTCAAGTTTTAGAAGATATTTAGACAACTCTTCAGGGGACTTAAAATCCTAAGAAGAATAAAGAATTTTAACTTTTGACAATGTACGGCTAAATTAAATATGAAAAATAAAATAATTGTTTTTAACCCATCAGTTTTGACAAGTCCATCTCTTGATAAAAATTCATATGATATTCAGAAAGGCATCTGAAAAAGTGTTCAAATTTGTCTAAACACCTTTTTCATGTTCAACCTATTGTTATATTTGAAAGGATACCCCCAAAGGGGGGTAACAATACTCTAGTAGTCTTCAAGTCACACACAAATAATAGAACAAAGTAGTTGAACATCTATATTAAAAAGAAACAAAATGAAGGAATAAATAACTAAAGTCAAGAGACACAGATTTGCACTCAGTGATGGGTTACTCCTTTGGCCGGATACTCCTTTGGCCAGATAGTCCTTGGCTGGATACTCCTTGGCTAGATACCTTCAACATGGTATCTCCTCAGGCAACATATCCCCTTAGGCAACATATCTTTTCTGGCACCATCTTTGTTCTGGTAACAAATCTCCTTCAGCATGTTGTTTTCCCACAGCTCCAATCCGTCCAAGCAGTTTCTATTCCTTTGGACTGACTGCTTCTTACCACTGTGGGGAGTTGGCGAATGTCTTCATCCTCTCCTTGTGAGAGCTGGCGCACAACTGGTTTCTTTCTCTTTCCCTCTCTGTGTTCTGAACCCAATTCTTAATCCCGGGGCCAGCTGGCTGGTCAACCCCTGTAGGGGCAACACTAGATAAGGCGGCTGGAGCAGGGGGAGGGGGGGGCCAGGTTTGGATTGATTTGTCCTGAAGAATTGTCCATAGGGTTTCCAACGTAAAATTTTTAAACACTGGTTTAAATTTATTCCATAAATTCTTCTATCTGGGCAACCCAAAAACCTAGTTTTGCATTTGATAATAGCAATAACTTTTTACTTTGTACCTATGTTCGAGCTGGGTAATGTTAATTTATCAAAATGAAGGTTTTTAAAAATTAATAGAAAAGTCCTATAACAAATGGCAAAAAGCATTAATTTTTGATATTTTTTCTGCTTAATTGCATGAACATGCAGAAAATATAAGATATTTTTTTTGATGGTTTTAAACACTGTGATTTTTATTAATCATTGAATTTTATGCATTTTTATGTTCTCTTCAAATTTTCCAGATATTTTACCACTGGCAAAAATATCTAAAATATGTACATTTTAGGCAGTTATTATATGGAGATTGTTAACTTATGGTAGCTTCAAAAAAACGGAAAATACTCTTAACAAAACAAACCTTCTGTTTTTACCAGTTTTAACTAACCATTAACAAACAGATAGGAAAAAGTCAGAATGAGTCTAGCCCAACCCATAGGATAAGAAACATAGGTAATTTTTCACTTAAGTATTTTTTGGCTAATTTGGTAACGTTTAAAGCAAGCATGAACAATAAAGTGTTTTAAAATATATCAAAGAATAAAGGTTAGATGTTTGTAAAATATCTTTTTAAAAGTTTAAATTTTTTCCTTTAAATACCCAATTTATTGAACTAAATTACTGATGCTACAAAAAAATATAATAAAAAATTCTCCTGTAATTAAATCAACTTGACAAAAATGTCAAGTCAATATTTTAGGTCATCATCACTGATGGGTTGTAAAAACAATAGAAATTTAAAAAAGATATTAAATAATTGAGAAAAAAATGATAGTTTCTTGATTCTTTATTATTCCTGAACATTAATAAAGGAATGCGGAGGGGCCAAATCAGTATAATTCGCAGATCCTGTAAATAATTTGCTGTCCAAAAATTCAAAAACTGATATTTAAAATAGACCATTTACCTAATACAACAGGAACCATGTTTTGCTCTAAATCCAATATTTAAAAATAAAATTTTGATTTTATTAATTCTTTTCCTGTCTCAGAAAAGAACTAAATATCCAAGGTTTAGATTTTTAAAGATTTTATGTTTTCTAAGAAACATAAAAAAGTTGTTGTACTAATATCTTTTAGTTTTAAGTAAGCTTCGTCTGAAAAATGCCAATTGTTTAAATTATCTAAATCCAAAATTAATTCAAATATTTTTCCTAAAATCCTCCACAGCTTCTCTGTCACATAGTCCTTGCAAAGTGAATTTTCAAATGAGAGATAAAACTTGTTTTTTAAATTAAATTATTCCAAAAGTAATTCAAATATTTTTCCTAAAATCCTCCACAGCTTCTCTGTCACATAGTCCTTGCAAAGTGAATTTTCAAATGAGAATTTTTGTAGTTAAAACTATTGGTCTGAGGCTGTAGAACTAACATATGCCCCTCACTTAAGGCTCAAATCTGAGCATACTATACATTATTTTACCTTTACCCAGCTAAATTTTATTTAGATCTACTTCCGGTCATTGGATTTTGACTTTTTATGGCTCTTTTGAAAGTCTTGAACAAAAGAAACAGATTGCACAATTCTCGGGAAGAAAATTTGCATAGATTTTTCACAAAGGCCCCTGGCAAATATGCAAATTTATTTGCAGATGATTAAAATAGAGCCCAAGGCCTTTTCAAAATGTATCAAATGTTATAGATTTGTATTACAACGTGGAAATAGAAGGATGGAACCCTGGGACCCCCCCCCCTAATTTTTTTGTAGTTAAAATTATTGGTCTGAGGCTGTAGAACTAATTTATGCCCCTTATTTAAGGCTCAAATCGGAGCATACTATGCATTATTTTACTTTTACCCAGCAAAATTTTTATTTAGATCTACTTCCAGTCATTGGATTTTCACTTTTTATGGCTCTATCGAAAGAAAACAGATTGCACAATTCACGGGAAGAAAATTTGCATAGATTTTTCACAAACGCCCCTGGCAAATTTGCAAATTTATTTGCAGATAATTAAAATAGAGCCCAAGGCCTTTTCAAAATGTATCAAATGTTATAGATTTGTATTACAACAAGGAAATAGAAGGATGGAACCCTGGGACCCCCCCCAGACTGTTTTGGGTATAAACCAGATGTCACTAGGGTTAATGCCATACAATGGAAGGTTGTTATTCTTAAACTAAAAAATAACATCTTTAAGTAGGGTTGGGTAAAGACTAACCATCAGCATGAGTCAAATGATTTTTCTTAAAGGGGGTGTTTATAAAAATTGAAAAAATATTTGAGAAGTTATAACCTGTCATTTGTAATAAAACAATTATTTACAGTACAATTGTTTGCGACAAAAGGATGCATTCCATATCCATGGCCAAAATTGTCTGAGGACCAAAACTAATATAAATCATAATATTTTTTCTTTTAACTTTTATATTTCTTTTCTTATTTTAGATTCAAAGTATTCAATTGCAGTTGTTATCAATATCAACATTCAGCAAATACTGTTACATGAAAAAATGTTTAATATGTTTACATTATACATAAATATATGATTTTAAGTTTATTTATGTATCCAGAGCCAGCGATTTTAAAAATTCAAGAAAATAAGACTTATGTCTAGCTGCTGTTGGGTTTTATTTACAGCTTGAGCTTTTTTTCTACCAAATTGTGTTCCTAAAACCGGTTTAATATTGTATTTGGCGGATTTTCATGGTTTGAACTGGCAGCATTTTATTTTCATTGAGCCTAACTCCTTAAGTCGAGTCTAAGATCTTGAAGCTGTCAATCGCGTGACACAAGCTGTCATCAGAGTTGGGTCTTCAGATTGGGTTTTGAAGCTGCAGGTTTAAGGAATTACGTCTCGAGCCAAAGCTTTTACATTGCAAGCTCTGTGCGCTCAAAAACAAATATTTTATGATCTGTGTGGTAACTGTTCTGTGTACTTCAGGGCTATTTATTCATCTCTTCAAATAATAAATTTAGATAATTTTCATACCAAAAAAAAAAATAATTTGGCCACAGGAACTTTTATGTAAA
Organism: Eurytemora carolleeae; assembly: GCF_000591075.1. Classification (NCBI taxonomy): domain Eukaryota; kingdom Metazoa; phylum Arthropoda; class Copepoda; order Calanoida; family Temoridae; genus Eurytemora; species Eurytemora carolleeae. The sequence goes on from NW_019397980.1 coordinate 28,633, forward strand.
TTGCACAGCTTGGAAAAATACAGCTTTACAGCTTTAGAAATCTTAAGGGATCTTAATATGGGATTTACTATTTATTCCTCTATAGTACAGAATATTTTCCTCTACCTGATTATAGTACAGAATATATTCCTCTACCTGATTATAGTACAGAATATATTCCTCTACCTGATTATAGTACAGAATATATTTTGGCTTCTGCATTACTGAAAACATTTCAAAGTTCTACGATTCAAAAAGAACTTTGCTATTGAAGCTAACAAATAGTGCTTTTAATGTGATAATTCCTTATAATCATACTAAAAAAACTCTACATACAAATATTTCACGCCACATGAATAAAATGTATACCTAGGGCTGGGCGTCTTTCCTGGGGAACGATCAAGAAGTATTCCCTTGGAATAATAAGTAAAAGAACAGAACAGAACGGAACGTTAAAATCAGGAACTCATTTATTTTTATCGGGAACACATTTTAAATCAGGAATGTGTTCTAAATCATCTAGAAATGATTAGATTTTTTATTTCAATTTTTTAATTTGGTTGTAAGAAATTGTTTTCTTTAATCTATATATATTTCTTTTTCAATTTTATTGAAATATTGATTGTGAAAATTTATAATTTTTTTCTAAATCTACAAGTTTTTCACACCCCTTTTCAAAATTGTTCTTGACTAAGAACTGAACGGGAATGGAATTGTTCTTTAACTAAGAACGCCAAAAACGGAACAAAAACGAAATGATTGGGGGAAAAAGGAACAAGAACAGAACGATCTAGCTAAAGGCCCTTGTTCTAGAACAGAACGATTTAGTTAAAGGCCTTTCTTCTAGAACAGAACGATCTAGCTAAAGGCCCTTGTTCTAAAACAGAACGATCTAGCTAAAGGCCCTTCTTCTAGAACAGAACGATCTAGTTAAAGGCCTTTGTTCTAGAACAGAACAGAACAATTTAAAAAAGTCCGAATGTGCCCAGCCCTACATATACCTCATCAAATGCTACACTAATAAAATACTAACAGATAAAACTCTATTAAAGAAAAAACCCTACTTTATCAACAATATTAAGTTTATATTTAGTTTGAACTTTTGATGATAAAACGATTTCTTTTTATAGATTATTACTTTTAAATGTATCTCAGATAGTGGGAGCAGTCAGAGTATCACAGACTCCAGGAGCAGCTCCAGTAGTAAAGGAAGCATTAAATAACACAGTGGGAACATTTCGGGTTGTAAGAACAGCTATTGTAGCGGAGATTCTGGGAGCAGCTAAAGTAGCAACTAGGATTACAGTAGCGAATGGACCAGCAGTGAATGTGGAATCTGTTGTTAAGAGATTTTTAAGAGATATATTTGAGGTTGAGGAAGCTGCTATGACAGATCCTGAACAGGAGCAGCTAAACCACGATTTCCTGAATACCATTGAGAGCAGATTAAACCAAGTTTGACTTTATATAGATTTACCTTATCAATAAAAATCTGAACAGTGACCAACTCTATCCAAGGTGAAGATTTTACATACGCCCTACCCATGGGAGTAAAATGTGGATCCAGAAATCTATAGGATTTATATATGTACCTGGATTGGAGAAAGTAGCCTTTGAAAAAGTCAAGATAAACTAACATAATTTGATTATAAGAACCTCTTTAATTAGTTTAATAAGTTTATCAGATATATTTGAAGCATATTGGCAACATAAAAGATTATTTTGAATAAATGTGTATTTGAAGATATTATTTATGTTTTATACTATTTGAAGATGGTTAATTTGACAAAAATTTAAATAATTGTTAAGATATTCTATTATTAACTTTTAAACATGCAATTATAAAAATGATGGAGAAGTATGTTTTTACTAGCATTTTATCTGGTAAGTTTTAAGAGTGAAATGTTTTATGAGTGTAGCATTTTTCTAGGTACACCATTCTTTTTAGACATTATGGAGCATAATTTGAGTTCATAAAACAAGCAGATGATGATCTTTGATATGTTCCTGGTTTCTTCTTTGTCCCAAGCTCTTGAAATGGGTTGTTAATCAATATCAAAAAGAATCCTAAATAAATTTAGCATCAAACCATTTGAGAGCATGTTAAACGTTTTATATTCAGAAATATTTATATTCCTTATCTAACTATTAAGTAAACTCTTTGCTCACTTATTCGTAGATGCTCTTTTAGACATATTAGTAAACCTAATACATCTTTAAATTGAATAAATAGATGGTATCAAGGGCTACTACTGTATTTAGTTCCACACATATTTATTTTAGTTAATGGGTATTAAATTTTCTCGTATGAAATACCCGGCACAGCTAGAAATGAAACGTTTTTAGTTTAGTTGTACATAAATATGGAAACAGAGAGAAATTGTTAATAAACAGCTTCTCTGTTTACTTGCAAATGTGTTACTTAAAAAAAGCTTGTCAGAAATGAAAAATCAAATAGAAAAAATGTCTGATGGGATTACCCATTATAACCAACTAAACCTATACCTAGCTAAACCTACCTAGCTAAACCTACCTAACTAAACCTATACCCATGTAGCTAAACCTACCCAACCCTTTTTTTAGATAAAATACACTTTTAGGTCGGAAAATTTTTAGATCTGTTTCCTCTACATGAATATAAAATGTCAAATATTTTTTTTTTGAGAATATCTTAAAATTTTTTTTAAAAAGGCTATAGTACACTCTTTTCCTAACTTACCAAAAATGAATAGATTAAGTATGAATATTTTGTTTCCCCATGTTTTCATACTTATCTCTGAAAAATACTTTTAGTTTTAAAACAGTCTCTCTCAGTGTGAATTATGAATCACCAATTAATGCTTTCAATTAAAATAAAAAGAGTATTTAAAAATACTTCAAATTTTTTAAGATACTTTTAAAAATATGTATACTTCCGGCATTGGCTAAACCAAGTACATTTCATATATATATATCTTAAAGCATCAAAAGGGCTTTTAAAGGAATTGAGTCTTTGCCACAAACTCTGATTTTCTTATCACAATATCTTTGGAACACAATATTGTAGTGCTTAGATATTTCCAAGGAGAATTGAATACAAGAAGGGGGCAATAGGGTTTCCGTACACTTTGCTGTGACGTATTTGGACTGCTGGAGAACTAGTTTTTGCGTAACACAATAATAAAGGCAGCCGATCAAAGAACGGATTGTTTTTAC
>NW_019397980.1:31860-32997 GCF_000591075.1 Eurytemora carolleeae
GGCTAGGGGGCCGAGCGCTGCGACTAGGATGGGGTAGGGGGCCGAGCGCCACATCTAGAACATGCTGGGGGCTCAGCGCTAGGACTAGGACAGACTTGAGAAGTTGCCGCTTGGGAAATTGCATATTTAGGAAGTTGCCACTAGGAAACATACCCATGGAGAGTTGCAACATGGAAAAATCATTTGGGAAAGTAACATCCCATGGAAAACTTGGTCTCATTAATGCCAAGTTGAGTAAAAGATGTCTTTGAAAGTAAGGGCCATCTTCTATACAATAAAGCTCTTCACTCATAAATACGCATTTACTTGTAACTATAAAGCTTCTCAATTTTCATTACAATTTATCAATACAAATTGTTTGGATTGTTTTTTTTCAGTTAATAAACATGGTTATTTGTATATATTTTAGCTATAGCTGGCCAAACGGATTGGACCGAACAGGCTAATTTTTTTTAGAAAACTCATGGGTAAACCGGAGTAACATGGGCTTAAATAATTTAAATTTTTTTTTTCAAAAATAAATTTTTTTTTCATGGGCATAGTTATAGTTTTGTATTAAAATAAGTTTAGGGGTTAATAGTAAAGAAAAAGTTTGTTTGATGTGGGAGGAGAGTGTCCTAACTACCTGGGTATATACTATTTAATCTGTCACGTTAGTTCAGCGTTTACTGTTAGTTAAACAGATAAAACACATCCTTTGCTTATGGAGAAAAGGACATTTTTATTACTGTCTTTTGAACCCATGATTTATAAATAAATTGCAACTGTAACAAAATATTTATTTTTCATATGTTTTCACCTTAACTGTATAATTTTAAATGATTCTATGGATTCAACATTATGTCTAGAAAATACAAATAAAAGCTGTTAAACAAAAGTCTATTGCATGCAAAACTAAAATAATTTTAATTACTTTAAGGAATTTCATTGTGTAAAATTTTCTAAAAAAAAGCCTTTCTGTTTCATATTATATGCTCATTGAGAAACTTTCATTCAGCCAGATTTGTTTAAATGAAAATCACATTTATATAATATCAAAGACATGCTGGAGTGCCCGAAGTTGGACATATGAATAAATAAAAATTGTATTTTAAAAACAAATCGTGTTTTGAAAAACACCAGAAAAGATTAAAATCT
>NW_019397981.1:0-19857 GCF_000591075.1 Eurytemora carolleeae
AACAGGCAGCCCAACCTTTTAGTATCTTGACGCCAATCATGAAATGCAGTCATTAAAGTGGCGAATTGGATCTAAGATTCGGCTAAAATGAACTGTGCCTTGATTCTCGTTTTTGTTGACCAAACAAATCTGAAAATAATTTGAAAATTTAGTTTAAGTCAATACAGATATAAAACCACGATAGATGTCGAAAATTGTGTTAAAAGTGCATTAAATTCAAATCACAGAAAACAAAATTTGACGGTGATTACTAATTGAGGTGGTGGAGATTACCAATTGAGGAGCGCGCTTGCCGCAAAACAGATTTGGGTGGCGGTGATTACTATTTGAGGAACTCTGGACTCCCTCCCTCGTGTAGGATGTAGGGAAGGGATTAGGATGTAGGGAAGAGAGTAGGATAGAGGGGAGGGAGTAGGAAGGAGGAGAAAGGAGTAGGATGTAGGAATGGGAGTATTATGTAGGGAAGAGAGTAGGATGAAGAGAAGGGAGTAGGATGTAGGGAAGGGAGTAGGATGAAGGGAAGGGAGTAGGATGTAGGGAAGGGAGTAGGATGTAGGGAAGGGAGTAGGATATAGGGAAGGCATTAGGATGTAGGGAAGGGAGTAGGATAGAGGGAAGGAGTAGGTATAGGGAAGGGTGTAGGGGAGCAGGGAGTAGGGGGTAGGGCTGGGCGCGTTTCTGGTGGAACAATCATTCTTTCCCAAGAACAAACGGAACGATCAAGAATGATCCCATTGTTCCAAAAAAAAAATTAACGCTTAGAACGGGTTCTTAAAAGTTTGGGAATGATTAGTAAAAGAACGGAACGGAACAGGAATTGCTTCAAAAAAACAGTTAAAATCGTTAAAATGCGTTCTTATTTTCAAGAACATCGTTCTAAGTTGGGATCGCATTTTAAATCAGGAATGTGTTTCCAGTTCAGATTTTCTCTGTATGTAGTGAACTGAAATTGAAAGATAGAATTATTGTAAATGACATTAGACATAATTTTCTATAATTGATTTCTATATCTTTTTGATATTATTGAAATATTGATTATGAAAATTAAATATTTTCAAAAATCTACAAATTGTACACCCCCTTGTTTTAAGGTAACCTGGTTTTAGTAATCGTTCTATACAAAGAACGGAACAGGGGGATGGAAACGTTCTTTGACTAAGAACGGAACAAGAGGGATGGAACCGTTCTTTAAATATGAACGCCAAGAATGGAACGGAATGGGAAGACCGTTCTCTACTCAGAACAGAATGGAATGCAACGGAACGGAACGATAGAAAAAAGGAATGAGAACGTGGAAAGATTTAGCTGAAAGCCCTTGTTCAAGAATTCGGAAGGGAACGATATTAAAAAGTCGGAACGTGCCCAGCCCTAGTATGGGGGGCAGTAAGTAGGGGGGCATGGAGTAGGAGGGCAGGGAGCAGGAGGGTAGAAGTAGGAGACGTAGGGAGTAGGAGGGTAAGAAGTAGGAGGGCAGGAAGTAGGAGAGCAGGAGTAGGAGGGAAGGGCAGGGAGCATGAGGGCAGGGAGTAGGAGGCCAGGGAGTAGGAGGGCAGGGATTAGGAAGCCAGGGAGTAGGGATGCAGGGGGAGGGAGGGGAAGGGCACATGAGTGGAGGCAATTAGGATGGAGAGAGGGGAGAAGGGAGTAGGGTGTAGGGAAGGGAGTAGGATAGAGGGAAGNGGAGTAGGGGGGCAGGGAATGGGAGGACAGGTCGAGTAGCTTCGTAGGAGGGCAGGAGAAGGAGGGCAGGGAGTAGGAGGCCAGGGAGTAGGGGGGCAGGGGAAGGGAGGGGAAGGGCAGTGAGTAGGGTAAGGGGCTTATAGGATGGAGGGAGGGGAGAAGGGAGTAAGAATATTTGTTTCTGTATTTTATAAATATAACATTCAATAAATAAATATTTATGAATTATTTTGTAATTATTTCTCAGTTAACGAGTTTTTGATTCTGCATTTTAGAAGAACATTAGAATTTTAACGTTAGGCATTCTTAATATTTACTAAACTGTTGAATAATTTATTCGAAGTATTATTTAATATATGTGTTGCGTAAATCCCCCGTCAGGTGTCTCTAGTTGTAAAGAAACAATATTCTTTGGTTTTTATTCAATATTATGGTGGTGTATTTTCCGACCTACACATATCCACCATACTCCACTTCTGACCTACACCAAATCCGCTATACTACACATCCGACCTACTAGCACGTGGTATTACAGCTGCTGTATGGACTTGTGGCCGCAGCGCTCGGCCCCCTAGCCTGTCCTAGCCGCAGCGCTCGGCCCAGAAATTGTCCTAACCTAACCTAACCCTCAAATAATACTAAAATAAACAGCTGGCGTAGGTCCGATATTGCAGTAGGTCGGAAAGTTAGTAGGTCAGAAGTTCAGTAGGGGGATGTTGCGTATAGACGATGACGATGTAACATTACAATATTATGTAATAGCTTGTTTCCAGATTTTGCCGCTAGGTTATAGTATCGCCGCGCGGCACACGAGAGGAAGCGATATTCGTAAATTTTAAACAATATATTCAATACAGAGTTGTATAAATATTACTCACAATGTAAGCGCGTGATTAATTACATTTGAATAAAATATTCCGATTTATAAAATATTCCGATTTATAAAATATTCCGATTTATAAAATATTTTATAAATCGGAATATTTCGATCAAATTGGATTGGATTTGAAAAACAAAATTATGCAAAATTTAGATAAAATTTATTTAATATTTTGGTGCGAATTGCGCGACTATAAAATATTGAATAAAATATACAATAAAAAGTTGCCAAGAGGTTCTAATTTCAAACTTTAAAATAGCTCGATCCAACTGAATTAAACTTTTGTTTTAAGCATATTTTTATTCTTGTATTTGTCCATGTCAATGTCATGAATTTCGGGGCACTATCTATTATTCATGTTTAATTAGTAGGGATATATTGAAGAATGGTGATTGAGCATGAATTCTTGGAACTCGGGGGGAATTTTTATTTTGTAAAAGTACGTACAATTAACACTTCTTATCTTTGGGTTAGGACATGCACTCTATTTAAAATATACTAAGATTAATTTCGTAATCCCCAAATCGCTAAAAAAGTTTATTTCACAACCAATAAAAGTCTATTTCTTATTACCTTCAAATGTCCTAACAGTTCTTAGCCCCAAAATGGCCTAACAGTTTATTTCTTAACCCCCAATTGTCCTAACAGTTTCTATTCTAACCTCCATTTGTCCTAATAGTTTATTTACAAACATCCAATTGTCCGAACAGTTTCTATCCTAACCTCCAATTGTCCTAACAGTTTCTATCCTAACATCCAATTGTCCTAACAGTTTCTATTCTAACCTCCAATTGTCCTAACAGTTTCTAATCTAACCTCCATTTGTCCTAATAGTTTATTTACAAACATCCAATTGTCCTAATTCAGTTTCTATCCTAACCCCCAATTGTCCTAATTCAGATTCTATCCTAACCTCCAATTGTCCTAATTCAGTTTCTATCCTATCTATGTTTAAAGTCTACTAGATATATCAAGAATGGGTTTACACTCTTTGATGGGTTCAAAATCTGGATGTCAAGTCTACCTGCAACATTAAGGATAAGTTTACTCCCTTTGATTAGTGTGGATGTCAAAGTCTACTAGTAACAACGATAATGAAATTAAACCCTTTGATTCTTGCAGATGTTAAAAGTCTATTAGAAACAAAAATTGGATTAGACCCTTTGATGAGTGGGAAATGTGGATGCGTAGTCTCCCTCCAACAGTGAAAAAAGGTTTACACCCTTTGATTAGTGTGGATCATGGATGTCAAGTCTACCAGAAACATCAAGAATGGTTTTACACCCTTTGATTAGTGTGGATCATGGATGTCAAGTCTACCAGAAACATCAAGAATGGATTTACACCCTTTGATTAATGTGGATCATGGATGTCAAGTCTACCAGAAACATCAAGAATGGATTTACACCCTTTGATTAATGTGGATCATGAATGTCAAGTCTACCAGTAACATCAAGAATGGATTTACACCCTTTGATATGCTGAAAATATTTATATATATGCAGTTAGAATGTGTTCCAATCATGAGCTGACTTGTTTTATATATTGCTTACATTTTTATTACTAAAATTTGGTACTTCGCCTCAGTCAACATACTTAAGTGCAATGAATTTATTTCTAAAAATGTTTAATTATTAAAAGGTTTACTTAAAGATTTCTTTGAAATAGCAGGTTTATGAAATTAGAGAATATTAGGGGGAATACTACTATTATCTTTCCAATATTTAAACAAAACAAACTTTACACCATTAACATTTGCATTATGTAATATGTATGTATATCAATGGGTGTGAATACATCTTTAATAATATATAAATAGACCATACAATACTATAGATTTTACTAATACACAAAGAGGAAAAGTCAGGACGTTGTTGTTTCAAATTATCCTCAAATCTAAAATGTTCACATACAATAACAGATCAATTCCATGGGGAATAATCGTCCCGGAAACCGTAAAAATCAAGATCGACTTTAAAAAACTGCAACCCTTTGGCCTTTGGCCTTGACATCTAAAATCAAAAACTACAACGGGCCTTGTTTCCAGCTTTAGCTTTGAAGAAGCAATGGACAAATATTCTGTTTAGATTTCTGTGTGCCTTGCATTGTCAGATATCCAGTTTAAAAAATCTTGTTTTTTTACCTGTTACAACAATTATTCCCTCCTCTAGGAATTAGAGTTTTAAATTTTTAACATTTTTAACCCTATCTCTGCTGGGGTACTTGAAAACCAGGATATGCTGGGGGGGGGGGGGTCAATTTGCCCCCCCCCCCTCTAAATCCCATGTTTGATGTCAAAATATGACAAATTATACATCATTTGAAAGCTCTTGTGCTCTACTTTTAGAATCTGCAAAAAAATTTGCAAATTTGCAAAAATTGAATTTTTTATCGCAAAATCCAGTTATGACCATGTCATTTCAAATATGCAAAAAATTTTGCAAAATTTTAAATAACCTGATTTTTAATCAAGAAAAACTAAAAATGTGCAAATTTCCTTTGACAGGTTGTTTGCAAAAAATTTGCAATTTTTTTCGCAAAACTTGTGCAATTCGTTTCCTTATGTGAGAGGCTTTCCAAAAAGCTAAATTTTATAAAAATCTGACAAGTGGAAGTGGGTCAAAACAAAGATTTAGTTTGCTACAGGAAAAAGCAGTCATTCAGGCAGTGTGCCTGAGAACTCAGGCAGTTAGTATTAAAGTCCGGTTTTACGCCTAAAGAAATGGCTTTGGGTATGTAGGAAAAGTCAGAAAATTTCAACAACCTCAGACCAATACTTTTTGAGTTATGTAAAAAAAACTACAGGAATAGGGTTAACATCTTTTAGGATATTCTTGACATTTCCGAGAAAGTAAAGAATAATTATCAAAATATTTTTTTATTTTTATTCTTTTCATTGAAAGGAACTCTGTTTAAAAATACGCACAGATCCAAATGCTTGTAAAATTTTAAAGGAAGTATCACATAATTTGAAGAGAACCTCCATGCAAAGATGGCAATGTCCGATTCACAACTTGAAACCTTTATCTGATCAATAAGGTTTTGTTGTTTCTCGAGAGTTTTTTTATTCGAATAATTCCAATATTCTCCCCATATTCTCTACTGTAAAAACGCCCAAGTCACTTTTGTAGAGAAACCCCGATTGAAAATAAACAGTTTTGAAAATCAAAAACATTGATATCTAATTCATACTTGAATAGAAAAAGCTTTTTAACTGTGCCAGCTTTGCATGGAGGGTCACTTACAGGACGTGTTCGCAAAAAATGAAAGGGGGTATAGGCTTAGGTAAAAAAATCTATGGTTTTAAAAACGAACTTGGTCGTCGTTTTCATAACGAAACGATCGTTTTTCAAAAAAATGAAAACGTTAACATTTCTAAGCATTCGTATATATGTTGATTTTTCTTTAATTATTTTATTTGTTTTAAATACAATGCACTTAAAACAACGATTTTTGTCCGCTAGGTGTCTCTCCCACATGGAACCACAGAAACATCGAGAGCAGAGACACCTGGAAGCCAACTAATCGTCGTTTAAATTGCATAATAAATAACAAACAAAAAATATATTATAAAATATTAACTATCTACGAATACGTCAGGAAAAAATCGATTATTAGAGGTGGTAATATCTGAATGATTAGTAGCGTTCTCCATCAAATATTTTTCGACGTAAGCCTATAACCCCTTTAAGTTTTCGCGAACACTCCCTTTAAAATTACGCTTTGAGTCCCTTTAAGGGTACCAACTGTATAATTTCTTGATTGCAGAAATTTAAAACTATTCCTGCAGATCATGTCTAGCGTGTCTGCATCATCGAAATTTACAAATATCTCTTTTTCTGAACCTGCCACCTCTATAAATAACGAGAGCTTAAAAAGTTGAATTTTCGTGAAAACTGTATTAAATAAGAAAAGGATTAAAAATTGAGATTAATTTTATAGATTGTCTTAGGGGATTAACTGAGAGGCTATGTCTTGCAGTTAGCAAACGGAATTTACCATTAAAAAAACTTACTGGTAAATAAGATTTTCAATTAATGATTTTTGATGTTAAAGAGAAGGGTCAATGAGTTATCACAGAAAAGATGGAAAATAAAAAAATTGAGGCATTATGAGAGCCAAAAGGTATACCTGGATTTTCTAAGAACGTAATGGCTGCCAAATCACAAGTACTACCTAAAAAGTATTTTTTTAATTTAAAAGGACGTAACATTCTATCCACAAAATATAATAAAATTAAAAGTAATTAAAAAATAAATGTACAAAAAGCATTATGATTTTGTACATTTTTGTAAAACAGATTGCTCAATTATTTGAAACCAGTAATATTATACCAAATGTATATTTTTGAATTAAGAATAAAAACATTAAAATTGTTTGTTTTTGTTTGCTAATCTTTTAATGGATTTGTTTTTAAACAAAATTTAAAGGGAACGTTAGCGTGATTTCACGTGAACTTCCATGTAAAGGGACCGTCAGCGTGATTTAACGTGAACTTCCATGTAAAGGGACCGTCAGCGTGATTTCACGTGAACTTCCATGTAAAGATGAAAATGCCCGATTCACAACGGTAATCTAAAAAGTTTAGAAAATCGAAAATATATTTAACGTTATTGATGAGATAAAGGCTTCAAGGTTGCCGTTTTAAATCGGAAAATGCCATCTTCGTATGTAGGTTCACTGGAAAAATTAAAATTACGCTTACGGAGGCCAAATTTAAAGAATTTGAGCTGCGACTTAAATTTGAGACGCAGCTCAAATTTGGTTGGTTTCACTTTGAATTGTATTCAATGTTTCAAGATTTAAGCCGGCGTTCAACTAAAACCGGTTTTTGGCTGATTTGAGACGCGGCTCAAATTTATTAAATTCGGACTTAGTCCCTTTAATTTCTCAAGACAACTCATCATAACTTACTTGATTTATCGAATGCGAATGCATTACATCTCTGCGAACCTATCCTAGACTGATAATGGAGGCAGTATTCTCCACATTTCTTTAAATCAGGTTTAAATAAACTCGTAAACACGCTCTAAATAAACCACAAGTACTTATCATATTATTCCTACATTATTTATTAGAAACTGAACACCCGCCTTTAACATTGATTTGATAATTCTTTTAGCTGATTTATTAGACCATCAGGTTACAAAATATGGTGCTTGTGAAATCAGAAGTGTGCAGTTCCTTTGGGCAGTTTTCTCAATTTATTGTGTTACTTCGATCAACATTTTTTAATTTTGTAAAATCAATCAATATTCACTTCAAATATTGACGCCATTTCCTTTTTGATGCTCAGTTTGTTTCTAATTGATTTTCATTGTTTCTTTCCATTACTTTACCTTGCTGTAGGACGATTCACTCATGTTTTTGGTTTTGATGTAAACAGCATTTCTAGAATATTGAAATTTATTATCATCTCTTAATTATCTAATTATTATTTAATTAGCGTTACGTTTTTTGTACTTTTTAAATACAAAAAATGTCGCACCATGGAAGGTTTATGAGTTATCCAAATTTTACAAATTTGAAAATGCTCAAAAAAAATTATGAAATCCGCAAACTTTTTGTTTTTGTTTTATACTAATAGAAGATGCTCACAGATTAAGCCACAATATAAAGTTGCAATAAAAGATGGGCACGAAGCGCCCTAAAAGCCTAGTACTTAAATATTCCTAAACATATCTAGTAACAAATCAGTTATAAATTGCAAAAATCTTTTACGCCATTTAGTTTATAATAAAAAGAAAGAATGCAGGAGAACAATCATTACAATATTTTCTGATAACAATTGTATAAGTTGACAAATATAACAGAATACACAACTTTTGATTAAAATTGGTTAATTCATAGATGTAGATAAAAATTAGTTTTAAAAGTTTAAATAGGATATCATATTCTAACTTCATAGTTTTCATTGTAATCAATATTTCATAATATAATTTTGCATTCGAGCCAGCCGGACAATTTATATTCGTAAAAAATACGCAAAATGTAAGCATTTCTTCAGTGAACAGCTGTCATCAATGATTTGTTGCGTATTTTTTCCGGAATGATTTGTTTCACGTGTCCACTTCTTCCTATTAATCTTTTTAATATTTAATATAAACTTTATCAACGTCTCGACTAAGCAAAGGAACACTTAAAAACTGATAGAAATAAAAAACAGGTTTTTTGAGCCTCTTGCAAAGTTTGAAAGTTTGAATATGATAGTATTTGTTAGTGGCTTTTAGGGCGCTTCGCGCCCATTTTCTATTTAAATTGTAAACATGTTCTTTTTGTTTACATTTAAAACAAAGAAGAAAAAAATTTTGCGGATATTTAAAATAAAATTCGCGGATTTTCAAGAATTTAAATTTTTTTACAAAATTAAAAACCTTTAAAACACATTTTTTTTACTTTTTATCATTCATAAACCTTCCCTGTGGTCACGTGATGTCCCACAAAAAATTTGGGCCCGATCGGTTCAGTCGTTTTGACGTTTATTGGATACAAACAAACAAGCAGACAGACAAGCCAAATTTATATATAAATTGGGTTTTGTCACATTTTTCAAAAACATTTAAGGTTAAGTATTTATTTCTTTTAGTCACACAGCAGAACTCTTTTAAACGTTTTCCGATCAAAAATGATCATTTTTCATCTAAAGTTAAAGTGTTCGCGAAAAATGAAAGTGGGTATTGGCTTAATGCGATAAAAAAGCGCTTTTGATCGCTTCTAATCTTACTTCTATCTGTTGCGTCTATAAGGAGAAAATTGTTAAAAACGACTAATACCGAAGAACGTAGTGTTCATATAAATTCAGAAAGATGCAATATTCAACTCTGATCGTAAACAAATCAATTTAATTCCAAACAAATCATTCAGATATTACAAACAATAGTCATCGGTTATTTTCGACGCATTCGTAAATAGTTGATATTTCATAATATTTTGAATTTTTCATGATCTGAGAGTTACTTTTGAAAACATTTATTCCTGTTTCAATAATGATAATGAAGACGACATTTTCATATTTTCCGGGAATGTTCGAAAATCCAGCGCGAGCGAAAATTATTTTTTTTTAAATCAAAAATATTATGAAATATTAACTTTGTACGAATGCTTCGAAAAATAATCTATGACTATTGTTTGTAATAACTGAATGATTTGTTTGGAATTAAATTGATTTGTTTATGATCCGAGTTGAATGTTGCATCTTTCCGAATTTTTCGGTGTGAGTCGTTTTCACCATTTTCTCCTTATAGACGCAACAGATAGAAGTAAGATTAGTAGCGATCCAAAGCGCTTTTTATCCCCTTAAGCCTATACCCCCTTTCATATTTTATTGCAAGTCTTCTGCAAAAGTTATTTGGGTATTTTCTATATCTTTCTATATATCTTAGATCCTCATAGTTTCTCGCTTTAAAGAGAGAGACTGGCTAGATATGGTAGTTGAGCTTAAAGTGCAGTATTGTAGAGAAATATTTTAGGGTTCATTTGATACCAATGAGACATTTTTACGGTGAACAATTTTTGAGTAAAAGCGTAAATTCGTTTATAATACTTCACCAACTGTTGACATCAGAAAACTATTTTTACCATCATTTAATAACACGGACAAAGCAAGAGAATAGAAATTATTCTATAGACTAATTCTCTTCTTTAAAATGTCGTATTACCAATTAAAATAAAAAAACCTCAATCAATGCATGCTTTTATACATTCAACTAGTTTGCAGAATATATGTTTATATACATGCAACTAGTTTGCAGAATATATGTTTTTTCTACGCTATTTAAAAATTTTAAAAATACATTTCTCCTGCTGACTAAAACAACAGGTAAACTATTATAAACAACTTTACTCTTTTTTTAAATTGTACACCGTAAAAATGTCTCTCAGTGGTATCAAATGAATTCTAGACTTTTTCTTTAAAGTATCCACTCCCAAAGTAGGAGTTTTGAACGTCGAATTTGCCTAAAACTCAGGATTTACAGATCTTTAAAACGTTTAATATGTCTCAAATGAATCCGAAAGAAGTTTTCCACAACACTGCATACTCAGTTTAACTACTTTACATAGCCGGTCACTCCCTTTAAAAACAACAAAAACAAAAAAACAGCAAACTTAACATCAAAACATCACGGACAAAAACACCTGGTCCACTGTGCAGATGTGTGATGAAGAATAGAAATGAGAAGAATTGTAAGGAAAATATACTCATGGTGTTTCTCCATAACCAGCTTCATGTTGACTAAACAAACCCTGGGTTAATATTTTCTAAAACTAAAACTCATTTATTATTCAAAACCATGATAATAATAAATTACACTGTAGTTTAAGTTTGTATACTGCATATGGATACATAGAAACATTCGAAAAACAAAAAAAATGCATTAAAATTCATAATTATTAATGTTACTCTAAAAAACTAAAATTTGTTACAATAACTTAATTTTGCACAAATGTTTTTTTCTTCAAAAAATATGTTCAACGTTTTTTTAAATCGATTTTTCGAATAATTGATACCAACAACAAGTAAAAAGATATATCATCAGCTTGTCTGAATTTTCAAATATATGATACCAAATCTTAGACCCAGCATGACATTATGCTTCGTTTGTCATAATTATATGGCAATTAAATATTCCTAGACTTAATGTTTATTTTGCTTATTTATGGAAGGGTCATAAATCTTAAAATGACCAAGAGGACTCAGGGGTATAATCCTTAATATAAACATGAAATATAATTTTACAAGATTGCCAGTAGACCTGGGGACAGTAGTTCCGTTACATTTTTTGGAAAGATAAAAAGGGACTGTAAGCGTAAATTCAAGTGAATTTCTCTGCAAATATTGCAATTCCCGATTCACAACGGTACCATTGTGCCCTTTAACTAGCTAATAATTTGGAAGATATTTATGTTTTTCTAGGTATACAATTGTTAAATTCTGATAATGCGCAAACACTGATGTAGAGAAATCACATTTCAAAATAATCAGTTTTTAAAATTAAAACATTGATACTTGATCAGACAAAGCTTTACAGGGTTCCGTTGGGATTTGAAAATTGCCATCTTTACATGTACACTTTACATCTCTGCACTACACTTTACATGTACACTTTACATCTTTGCACGTACACTTTACATGTACACTTTACATCTTTGCACGTACACTTTACATGTACACTTTACATCTTTGCACGTACACTTTACATGTACACTTTACATATGTAGGGGAACATGAAATTAAGCATTCCCTTTAAGAATATATAAACTCTTTCTTAAAGCCAATTTTACCAACTATAGTTAAAAGGAACTTGTATTCTAAATATATACTTTGCTTGTCTGTCTGTATGTTTGTATTTAATAAAAGTAAAAACGGCTGAACCGTGTTGGACCTCGCTTGACCCCAGGGAAGGTTAATGGATGATGGAAATTTTTAAAAATTCGATTTTTGAAAATTTTGAAAATCCACGAAATTTTATATAAAATCTGCAAAATATATGTTTTTATTTTACAATTTATACTAGGTGAACATGTTGACAATTGAGTAAGAAATGTGCACTAAGCACTCTAAAAGCTTTGTGTTAAAAATACGTTCGATTTTTGTTGACGACCGATTAACAAATTAATTACCGTGTACAGCCCTAGCTATGTATCCTTGAATACTTAAAGACAATACAGGGTTATCCAAAAAGGGTGAGACATCAGATACGACACAGTACGATTATTCTCATTGCATGTATGCGTTTACATATCAAGTCGACATTAAACATTAAAGATTATTACTTTTTAATTAGATTGTTACATTAAAAGATTTTCATGTAGTTATTAAAGTCTGGTGCTTTCTGCTCTTGTTAGTTCTTGCTCGCACATTTACTTTATTGGTTTTGCACATCTACTTTATTGTTTTTGTACATCTACTTTATTGTTTTTGCACATCTACTTTATTGTTTATGCACATCTACTTTATTGTTTTTGCAAATCTACTTTATTGTTTAGCAAATCTACTTTATTGTTTTAGCACATCTACTTTATTATTTTTACACATCTACTTTATTGTTTTTGTACATCTACTTTATTGTTTTTGTACATCTACTTTATTGTTTTTGTACATCTACTTTATTGTTTTTGCACATCTACTTTATTGTTTTCGCACATCTACTTTATTGTTTTTGCAAATCTACTTTATTGTTTTTGCACATCTACTTAAATGTTTTTGCATATCTACTTTATTGTTTTAGAACATCTACTTTATTGTTTTTGCACATCTATTATATTGTTTTTCACATTTACTTTATTGTTTTTGCACATATACTATATTGTTTTTGCAAATCTACTCTATTGTTTTTGCACATCTACTTTATTGTCTTTACAAATCTACTTTACTGTTTTTGCACATCTTCTATATTGTTTTTGCACATCTACTTTATTGTTTTTGCAAATCTACTTTATTGTTTTTGTACGTCTACTTTATTGTTTTTGCAAATCTACTTTTTTGCTTTTGCAAATCTACTTTATTGTTTTTGCACATCTACTTTATTGTTTTTGCACATCTACTTTATTGTTTATGTACATCTCTTTATTGTTTATGCACATCTACTTTATTGTTTTTGTACATCTACTTTATTGTTTTTGCAAATCTACTTTATTGTTTTTATCTACTTTATTGTTTTTGTACATCTACTTTATTGTTTTTGCACATCTACTTTATTGTTTTTGTACATCTATTTTATTGTTTTTGCACATCTACTTTATTGCTTTTGCAAATCTACTTTATTGTTTTTGCACATCTACTTTACTGTTTTTGCACATCTACTTTATCGTTTTTGCACATCTACTTTATTGTTTTTGAACATCTACTTTATTGTTTTAGCAAATCTACTTTATTGCTTTTGCAAATCTACTTTATTGTTTTCGCACATCTACTTTATTGTTTTTGCACATCTAGTTTATTTTTTTTGCACATTTACTTTATTGTTTTTGCACAAATACTATATTGTTTTTTGCAAATCTACTTTTAATGTTTTTGTACATCTACTTTATTGTTTTTGAATCTAAGTCATGCTGCCGAAGAGTGTTTAAAACACTCGAAAGGATGTGTACAACAAGAAAGGATGTGTACAGCAAGAACGGATGTGTACAGCAAGAAAGGATGTGTACAGCAAGAAAGGATTTGTACAACAAGAAAGGATTTGTTTAGCAAGAAAGGATGTGTACAGCAAGGACGGATTTGTACAGCAAGAAAGGATTTGTACAGCAAGAAAGGATGTGTACAGCAAGAAAGGAGGTGTACAGCAAGAACGGATGTATACAGCAAGAAAGGATGTGTACAGCAAGAAAGGATTTGTACAGCAAGAAAGAATGTGTACAGCAATAAAGTATTTGTACAGCAAGAAACGAAAAAATATTTATTTTTTTCTCTGAACTATATCTTAAACAAATTCCTATGATGTTTATAAATATATCAAGTTCAACAATTTCAAAATTACAATATCCGTACAGACATTTCTCAACGGAAAGGAAGAAAAAACGAGATATTGTACTGAACATAAAATAAGTTCAGATCCTAGTCTGTATATTTACCCTTGCTAATAGTTTTGCAAGGGGGGAGAAATGATCCTCAGGGATTACATACTGAAAATAAAACAATAATTAATAAGGTTTTAATTACAATTGTTGTTATTAATGAATAAGATTAAAATAAATGAATAAATGTTATCTACCAAATTAACTTACTTTTTCAACTGAACTATTTCTTAAACAAATTTCTATGATCTTTATAAATATATTAATTTCAACAATTTCAAATTACAATATCCGTAGACACATTTTTCAAGGGAAAGGAAGAAAAAACGAGATACATTAGACAATTTTCTCGTTCTCAATGTATTCCGTTTTCTTGTTGTTTAATTTTAAGAATATAGAAAAACTTATTCGTTAAAAATAATAAATCTTCATTCAAATCAAATAAAAAAGGGAAAGATTCCAGCTAAAAAGTCCACTTGTCCCGCAAAATAGGTTTTTCATTTTCAACAAAGCCATATAAATCCAATCTAAGATGTCGTCTTACACAGAAAAATTGTTTAATTTTTACAATGAGGTATCTTTTTTTAAGTAAAGCTTCGAGTTTTGATAATTTGGTATCTAATTTGGGATTTACTCTCATTCCTTAAATTTCTGTTTAATCTATCTAACTAAAAACTGAAGTAAAAATAGGAGTTAAATTGTCTTCTGTGGAGGCCGGGTAGATACTTGGTCAAAATAAACTAAAGTAAGCCCATATAGTAATTTTGATAATTACAAGCAATTTGTCTGAAATCAATTACAATGAATAATTTTAAAAACTGATTACAAAAATAAAACAAAAACAATAAAGCCGTCTTTCATTTATCTTATAATTTAATCGGGTTTAAAAATTTATAGAAAGTAAGTTGGAAAATTAAATTTTACGTAGTTCATATAATAAATGAACAATATTTTGAGATCTGTTTAAGTTTAACAACTTCCACGCACCTCTGAACTTCAATAAAAGTAAATTCAACCTAAAGCCTGGCCGCTCAACCTTATTGCACCGGCTAGTCCTATTGTGTGTCTGCTTTATTTACCAATGCCCGGGCAATACAGTACAAACTGGGACCGGAAAAGTTGACCCGGCTCCGAAATTCAAATGTACTACGGCTGCCCGTGCTTCGCACCCACCTTCGGTTTCATCTTTAAATTGTTGCTCTATCTTCGGCATTATCTCTTCTTAAATGATCACATTCAAAAACAACATTTTTTTAGGATTTTGAAAAATGAAATTTTTGTTAGGCAAATTTGTTCACTTCTGGCCATTGATAAATCTTTCCTGGGGTCATGTCACATGTGTGGTCCCACTTCTATGGGCTGGATCGGATTTACCCGTTTAGACGTTTATGGATACAATTAGACAATCAACCATACATACACCTAGGCTTTCCAGTGAACAAAAACTTTCGCGAAAATATTTTGCATTTTTTCGCGGAAATGAATTGAGCGAAAAATGCAAAAACGATGCGAAATTTCACAAAAATAATTTCGAGAAAAAAAATCCGCGAAAACCATATGTATAGTTGATGCAACAAATAACTGCGCAAAAAAACGTGTGGAATTCTCTGCTCTGAGAACTCAACCTTAGAAGTATTATTATAATATCATAATTAATAATTTTTCTTCCTTTACTTTACATATCTGATGAAGAGAATTTGATATATCCATTAATACGAAATGACTCTCATTTTAAGTTTACAATGCTTCCCTTTATTTATTCCCACCCACCCCCAAAAAAATTCGCATTGTTTTCGTGAAATTTTGCTTATTTCGAAAAAATTTCGCATATCTTAATTTGCAAAAATGTCGCATTTTTTTGCAGAACAGATTAAAGCGAAATTTCGCAAAACGATTTCCATTTTTGGCTGGAAACCCTACATACAAGTTAGATACGTATATAGTGAAGTATATAAATTGGTATAGAGAAATTTCCTCAAATTAAAAGGTAAAAATAAGAAAGATCGTCTTCCATGGAGACCCATGTTAACTGAGATTCACCGAACTCGGCGGAGAAAATGTTTAGTCTGAGTTTTTTCAGTCACACACAGACTTTCTCCATGTTTAAACAAGGAAACTCAAGTTAATATAATTGTTTACAATACAGTGAAAATAGGAACGTTATGGCGGTACATAAAAAGGTGATATAGCGTACATTATTCGTAAATTACGAGGCTTCTCTTATATACAAGCAATTGTAAAATACACAATTAAAACTCAAAAAGTAAAGGAATTTTTTAATTTTTGCAGTTTTCAATATTGGTTGTTGACTTTTTACACAAATATTGTGTGGTTTAATTTTATCACGTATTCGCGTCGTGCCATTTGCGTAGAATGCGTCAGAGGTTGAAAGTTTGATGATAGAAAGGGGAGAAAGCAGAAGAAAGCAGACAATTCGCAAAAACCGAGCAGAATATGTAATGCTATCAGTAACAAGCATTATGCAATAAAATTTATAAAGAAAATTGCCCCCCCCCCTTTTTTACTTTAGAAATGTTTAATTTCCTTAGACAAAAAGATTTAAAAACAATCAAAATTTAAATCATAATATTTTTAAAAAACTATTTGAATCCTAATGTATTTAATGCGTTATTACATCAAGTTTAAAGGGACAGTAAACGTAATTTCAATTGACCCTCTATTTTTAACATGGCATATCTGATGCACAATTGTACAATATCCTGTTGCGAACAAAAACTTGACATGAATCGTCTGTTTCTTTTGGAAAAAGTACTAAATTCAGAAAATTTTCTTCGCTTTCTTCTGCTGCAAAAATGCCCGTGTTACTTTATTCAGGACCGCAAATGAAAATAATCAATTTTAAGAAAAAGAAAAAATGAATAACTCCATCCTTTTTACTCAGACAAAGGTTTAAAGAGCACTGTTGTGAATCGATATTGTTACTCTTTTTAAGATGTAGGGGTCACTTGAAATTTATGTATTCATATTCATACATTTTTGAAAGAAAAAAAAACACTAAATGTATTGTCATCATTTCCATGTTTTTATTCATTTAAAGTTTGAAATAGTTAACATTGCTCAGAATTCTTTAGCATTCCAACATTATGCATAATCAAAACCAGTGTCAGATTTCACAAGGGAGTGAAAATTTTTCAAAATAAAAAATTTTAAAAATTTGTGAAAAGGAAAAATAAAAAAATTGTCAGGATAGATAGTAGATAGATAACGTTTATTGCTGGAGTACATGTATCTGTGCACAGAAAAAGTTTACAATTACAAATTGATGATTATTTTAACAATAAAGGTATAAAGCAATCAGATGGAAAATAGCTCTTGGCTGTTTTGATTATTTTTTTCACCTAATTTCAATAATGATAACAACACATTTCAAGTAAATAGAGTTGAGGAGAACGATTAGAGATTAGGGTGCGAATCATCTTATGCAAAATAGTTTATACACTTGTTAGAATAACTAGAGTTTAATGGTAGGAATAAACCCAGGTTTGAAAGATAAATTAAATAAATGAAAGATATGAAGTTTTCATTTGTTCCCTGTGACAAATAGTTGAAAATTGTTTTTGTACCTATAATAGTTTTTGCCAGATCAGGACCTATATTAGCAAAAAAAATCGTTAAAACCCTCTGATATTTCTTCGGCCCCTGAGAGAACTTTTCCATTACTCACAAATGCATCAGGAATGTTAATTGTTTTACGTCCCCTTCCTAGTACACTATTGATAGTTAGCTATGTTTGTTTACAATCTTTCTTATATTCTTAGAATTTATCATCAAAGTATTTTTTTCGTACTGCCCTCAGAAGGCGAGTATATATTGCATTATATTCTTTAAACACAGACCTAGTTTCCTGACAGGGTCTCCTCAACTTTTTATTAAACAATTTGGCTTTACGTTTTCTCGATATTATCAGTGCTTCAGACATCCAAGGGTTAAAAGGTTTTTTTTTCTGGAAGGATTTACTTTTTTTCAGGGAATGAACTCTCAAAACATTTATCCATCGACTTAAAAAAATTATTAGATGCACTGTCCTGGTTTCTATTCAGAAGAACATTTTTCCAATTTTTATCTTCTAACAATTTTTTTTATTTGAAAATAGAATCAGAGTCAAACTTTTGAGTTTATATTTAAAATTACAAATATAGAAAACAGGAAAATGATCAGAAATATCTGAAACAATAATACCAGAATCAAAACTATCATCAGCAATGTTAGTGCAAATATATATAATATTAGAATTGTTGCTGAATTGTGACCTATTCTCCTTGTGTCTCTGTGCAATGTATGTTTCAGAAGTTTAATATTCATATCTCTTACTAAGACAACATCCTGCGCATTTCTTAAAGTAGTATAAACTTAATAGAAACTCATGTATAAAGAACTCAATAAAGGCAACTTTACAAAGAGAAACTCAATATAACAAGCCAGATGGAATCGATTAAAGCACTAATTTTGCACGGACATTTATTTTACATTATTATTAAAATACAAACTGAGGATCAACCGAAGTTAATCCTGGAATCATAGATGGAGCTAATTCTCCTCTCGGAGCTACTGGAGCTGTGATCGACCGCTCTCTTCTGATCCTTCATCAAGACTAACCCTTTTCTCGGCGACAAAATGGACGTTCAGATTGCTTTCTCTTCCGACAAAAGCACCGTTATCCGTGTTCCCCTGATAAGGATTCCCAGGATTTGAACCTTGCTACCCTGGAAATTTCCTCTGGCCGTTGATACCAGCTCCAGTAGTAACGGGTTAAATACAATCAATATTATTTTGTTTGTCCAGTTCTCAACTCATGATACAACTTTAACTTGGGTTGAATGAACTAGGCTATGGTTCTACATCCTTGGTGGGTTTACAGTAGGATCAGACCTAATTTTTTGAAAAAAATTTCTCTTATTGTTTGATTTAAATATTTCACGTCTGCATACGGAGAAGTGTTAGGCCTGTAAATGTTATCTGCAACTAGGGTTGTTAATCGTTTTTGAAAACAATCGTTAAACGATCGTTTTTGTTTCGTTTTTCATTCGTATTCAAAAACGATCGTTTCGTTTTCGGGAAAAAATAATACAATTTTGGCCGAGCATTCCGGTACGATAGGCTAAGGAGTCAAACGCTGTGGTAAGAACAGGCTACGGGACGAACGCTACGGCTATAGGACAGCCTTGGGAAGTTGCTGCTTGGAATATTGTACAGCTGGGAAGTTGCCACTTGGGAAAATACACTTGGGAAGTTGCCACCTGGGAAAATACACTTGGGAAAATACACTTGGGAAGTTGGCCCTACGGGAAAAAACCTTTTGGAAAGTATCCAACATCTTTCATTCTTTGTTTAGATATATTAAACAGGTTTTTATTCAAAACTTTAAACAGAAAAATATGAATTAACAACATAGTTTTAAATATCATTTCCTAGACAAGATATTTTTGACTAATGTTTTTGTAATCACTAGAAAGGAAAAAAAACAAGAATTATTATATTTTATCTTTCTTTTTTATAGACAAGAAGTTTGTTAATAATTCTATAGAAACAAAATAATCGAAATAACAACAAATGAAGGTTCGAAACGACAACAATTTTATCTGTATTGAATCATTAATAAAATGATCTCAAACTCAAGTATTGCTCTGACTAAAAAAGTTTACATGTCTTTCTCTAATTATTATCTCATTTTACACAATAAGTCTTCATTTACTGTCTTTTTCATTTTGATAAAAAATAACAATAAAAACCATTTGATATATATATATATATATATATATTCC
>NW_019397981.1:20477-31237 GCF_000591075.1 Eurytemora carolleeae
GAGTCTCTAATATTTTATTGACAATATATCTGTTTATTGACAATATATCTGTTTATTAACAATATACCTGTTTATTGACAATATATCTGTTTATAAACAATATATCTGTTTATTGACAATATATCTGTTTATTGATAAAACAAGACACAAATTATTGCATAATTGTCCTTGACCCAGAAATATTGGTCTATTGATCAAACATGAAAACTAGAGAGTTAACACCTGCTTTAGGCCTCATTCAGGGAGTTCATATCCAGGCCCTAACCAGGCATACATAATGCTTAAATTGTATTTTCGATAAAAAAAAATGACGAATTACTTAAACGTTTCTTTTCTAATCTGTAATTCTTTTCAACTTGATATCGTAGACTGAAGCAGCTTTCTCGTCAAATAATCCTTCAACAAAATGGCATTATATACGAAATTGAGTAGCTTAGGAAATAAGAACATTATCAGAAAAATACAGATTAGAAATTTTTAATTAGAGTTTTCAGCTTTATAGCAGAGTATCTATCTTTATAATAAAACATTACATTCGTAAATATGTTCCCTCTGGCCGGCCATACGGCTGAACTGAATGGGTTGGAATTTTGTGTGGACACTTATGGGTATCCTTGGGGTGTCATAGGCTAAAAAAATTGAATTTTTCCAATAGTTTTTTATTTATTTTCATATTTTAATTTTTTAGCTAGTATTTTTATAATTAAAACATTTTATTTCGCAGATTTCGTTGTATTTGAATCTTATCTTTAAACCACAACGCTGAAGAAATTAGCAATTTCAACCTTTTTCTTAATTTTTTTTAAATTGAATAGTAAAAGAATACCATTCCAATTGGGTGTTTAATTTTATCTCTAAATACCATTGGAGAAAGTCAAGAAATTCTCATACTGCCTACAGTGCATTTTTGTTGGTTCTAACATAATTCTGCAGCACTTGTTTTGTAAAAACTTATTTATTTTCTTAACATATTTTGTTGAAACTTACTGAATATGATCTGTTTAAACCTACTACTTTTATTATTACTGTCATTATTATCATTATCATTTTCTTTATTTTAAGTTTGCTTTGGGAACCCTCTCCTTGATATAATAGTGGCTGAAGAGTTTGGAGAGGAATTGATTAAAAGATATAATCTTGAAGAAAACATTGCACAGGTTAGATTTATTGAAGACAACATTTTCTTACAAAAATAAAAACCTGGTCATTGAGTGCAAGACCTCCTGTCAAAACAAATCTCATTTTTAATGATTTTAAAAGAAAACTTCAAATTTAAATTTTTTAGGAATTGGACACAATCTCTGCAGGAATATACGAAGAAGTAACTCAACTGTAAGTAAAAAAATATTTTTTTAGAAAACAAAAAGCCTTAATTTTATCTAATTTCTTACTAAGAGAAATGAGCCTTTGCCACAAACTGAGATTCTTTATTTTCTATAGCTTTGCAACCTTAGATATTTGAAACTTTGTAATTCTTTTATATCAAATATTAAGTATGAAATATAAAAGGTGTACGATATCATGAAGTTTATCTATAATCATGTAAGATAAAGTAAACAAAGTCCGTTCTGCCTACAGATATCTCATACAGACTTAGACAGGAGTTTGCAACCCCTCTCACCAACATCTGTTATTCCTGCCTGGAGTCTGGAAACTATTCTGAAACCTGGAAGTTTGAGTGTATAACATCTGTTATGCCTGCTTGGAGTCTGGAAACTATCCTGAAACCTGGAAGTTTGAGTGTATAGTGCCCAAAGTTCAGTCTCCGTAACAGTGAAAGATCTCAGAAAGATCTCAAGCACTAGTGATTTTTCCAAACTTTTTGAAAGGTTCCTAAAGAAATAGATTCTAGAAGGTACTTCTGCCAAACTAGACCCTGCACAGCATTGAAACCAGAAGGGAACTGGGACTGATCATCTCCTGGTTGCCATGGTGGATAGGATCCTGAAGCACCTGGACCAGACTGGTCTGAGGCCTTTGCGGGAGTACAACCATGACTATTGTGCCTGTTTAACCAGCTACCTAGCTATCCAAAAGATCTATCCCAGCTAACAAAAAGACAATTTCGGTTGTACCGCCTCGTATATACAACAGGCTTTGCCAGAGTTGGCCAGAGCTACGATCATCATATCTGATCTAGGTACTGGTGGTATACTGAATGTTACCCACCAGGATGTGTCGTATATACAATGTAGTATATACTACAGCGCAGATATGATCTCCCACATACTTCGATGTCAGTACCATGTAGTATATACTAAATCAGATTATTTCTACATCATTCTACATCAGTAAGAAAGAATTTAGTATATACTACATGGTACTGACATTGAAGTGTTTTGAAATGTTGAAGACCAAGAAATGGCGGAGATTGAATGATAGCTGGGATATCTGTAAAGTTTAATGGAAATACATCTAGAGTACATCACATCCCTGGAAGTGGACCCCAAGGTACACTGCTTGGTGTACTGGAGTACCTCATACAGTGCAACAACAATGCTGACTGTGTTGATGAAACCCTCAGGTTTAAATATGTAGATGGCCTCACCTTCCTAGAACTGGTATCTTTGTCTCTCTTCCTACAACGTTAAAAATCATGTACCCTGCGATATAGGTGTTGATCCCCACAGAAAGCCTACACAGACCTACATTTACTCTATATCTCAGTGAACTGATCAGAACCTGATGCTACATGCTGATAACAAAAGCAGTCGCAGATTACAGTACACATCTACAGAACAACAAAAATAATCTAGATCGAATTAAATCTATAAAGTTGTTGGAAATTTGGATACCTGATACCCATGGACTGGGAGCTGAACAACATAGAGATTTGTAAGATGGGGTATCTCTTCTCTCTATGCTGAAGTATGTTAGGATGAAAATGGAAAACCTATTAGAGGGACAGTAAAGGAAAAATGAAAGGGGATATAGGCTGAAAGCTAATCACTTTAGCTCTTGATCGCGACCCATGAAAGTTTTATCTGATGTTCCTGTCTCGAGAAACTGATAAAACTGTGTTAAAATTATACGAAAATTCATATATGTAAAATTTTAAAAAATCTGAAACTTAAATCACGTGACCAGAACTATCACCAATGGCAGAGCAGTATACTGGTCACGTGTCTCCGCCTGTATCACGTGACCACTTTACTGCACTGCCATTGGGGGAATTTCTGGTCAAGTAATACGGACGTAAAAATAAATTATGAATGAAATCTGTTGAAAATAGAAACACCAAATATAAAAGTAAACCTAAATTACAATTAGCTTTCTCTGGGATATCATCGTTTTCAGATTGGTTGCTTATTTGCTGAATATGATCTGTTTAAACCTACTACTTTTATACAAAATTGTATATATATTAATTTTCGTATAGATTTGACACAGTTTTATATCAATTTCTCGAGACAGGAACATCACTCATCAGATATGACTTTCATGGGTCGCGATCAAGAGCTAAAGTGATTAGCTTTCAGCCTATACCCTCTTTCATTTTTCCTTTACTGTCTTAACAGTCTACAAAACCTTTATTAAATGTATTGTTGAGTACTGTTGTGTTGTATGGCACTCTTCTCTCACAGTTCACCAAAACAATGCCCTTGAACGGATACAGAGAGTTCGCCTAAATATTATTCTAGGCAAAGATTATGTCGAATATATAATTGCATTGGAGTCCTGTGAACTGGAGATCCACTGGAGTCAAGAAGGGACAAGCTTTCCCTCTCTTTTACAAAGAAATGCATCGTCATCATTTCCCTGCTGCAGTTCACCCACATGAACACCAACTACGCCACTAGAAGCAGTATCATGTCCATGTCAATCATGCCAGGCCCAAAAAAATGTAGAAAATCTGCCCTTCCATATATACAGAGACTTTTGAACCAATATTTTATCTGTATTATTATTGTGAATGATGATCACTATTTGATATTATCTCAATAAATCATTATTTATTTATTCATTTATTTATTTATGCAATAAAGCTCTTTGCTCATAAAATATTCATTTCAACGACGAGTAGTCTCTAATATTGTAGTCCTTGAACCCTACTGTTCAGCTAGTCTCTATTATTGTAGTCCTGGAACCCTACTGTTCAGCTAGTCTCTAATATTGTAGTCCTGGAATCCTACTGTGCGAGTCTCTAATATTGTAGTCCTGGAACCCTACTGTTCAGCTAGTCTCTAATATTGTAGTCCTGGAATCCTACTGTTCAGCTAGTCTCTAATATTGTAGTCCTGGAATCCTACTGTGCTAGTCTCTATTATTGTAGTCCTGGAACCCTACTGTTCAGCTAGTCTCTAATATTGTAGTCCTGGAACCCCACTGTTCAGCTAGTCTCTAATTTTGTAGTCCTGGAACCCTACTGTGTGGTGGAGGATGTGGAATGAACAGTGCTAGAGTTTATCAATGGTTAGCACAGGAGCCTGGACAAGCAGCTCTTCTAGGAGGAGTTGGAGCTGATCAAGGGGGCAGAATACTACAGGTAGGGAAGGGGGAGGAGTTTATTGGGGTAGAGGGGGGGGCCTTTTCCACTGTATTTGGGTTTTACTGTTTTACTATTTTTTTCCTATGGCGATTTCTCTCAAAACTTCACACAGGTTCAGCCCACCTAATTATTCTTTGCAGAGTCAATCACATACTGAATGCACTAGACGGACTAACACAAGTAAAAAAATAGACCTGTCAATCCTTGTACCGGTTAGTATCATGCAACGATCATGTGTGTTGATGCAATCCCTATGATTTTGCCCTCAGAGTTGAGATAGGGGAGTGTGATCCATGTCCCTAGTCCAACTTTTCAAGGACATATAAAAAAATTAGACCTCTAACTTTGATGGTTAGGGTGTACGGGTGGATATTTAAAAAGTTCAAAAAGTACTTCGCAAATTTTTCAAAATAAGTTATTTTTATTTTAACACATATTTACATGTTATTACATCCATTTTCAAGGGGCTTTTTTAATTTATAAGCCTTCGCCCTGAAGCTTAACTAATAAAACAGTTACTAACCATTTCTGATATCTTTGAAACACAGACCCGCTGTTTTACCGTCCTCCAACCTACCCTGTGCATCAAAAACGTGATGTTAATGTAAGCCGTTTTTAAGTTATTCAGAAGAAGTCACAGGGGGGGCACCTCCCCCCCCCCCGATATCGTGATAGGGTTAACCATTGAGATCTTTGTTTAGAAGTTTTTGAACAACTCTGGAGTTGTCAGTTACCTAGCAGAGCATTCAGATCTTCCTACTGGACACTGTATAGCTCTAGTTCAAGGACCAGAGAGAACTTTAGGTAAATTTAAAGGGATTGTATGCAATACTATAACCACCCCCCCTTCATATCTTCATACTGGACACTGTACAGATCTAGTTCAAGGACCAGAGAGAACTTTAGGNTTAAATACAGTCCTCAACTCAGAGGTTAGAAGGTTTTAAATACAGTCCTAAACTCAGAGGTTAGAAGGTTTTTTAATACAGTCCTCAACTCAGAGGTTAGAAGGTTTTTCTTCAGAGTTAAATAATGTACTAATATGTATTAGGGGTGTGAAATCTAGTGAAACTTTTCTAAAATCATTTTACAGAAGCAAAATAGTATTTCACTTGGAATTCTAAGGCATATTTATAGAATACATTTTTTACAAAAATCAAAAATGTGCCCCTCAAATGGGGTTTAATGATAGAAAATCACTAGTGTTAGCGAAAATGAAAAATTTGACAATCTTAATAATATGGGTATACATTGAACCAGCTTGATATATAGAACAATCCTCCTTTCTTAACAAAAAAAAAATAAATAAAATTCACAAAATGAGACATCTAAGGACACAAACATACATTCACGCCATCTTATAGGAAGTGTTTGCGAAAAATGAAAGGGGTAATAGGCTTAATGCGATAGAAATGTACATAGTTTATATTTTATAATATTCTATAACTAATTTGTTTTGAATTTGATTATTTCTCTTGTCTTTTGCGCAACTTTCTAAGAATGCCACGCACCATTCACATTTTTTGAAATCCGTTGAAAACATTTTCTAAAAAAATAAAATGTAAAAGAATTAATTAAAAAATATTATAAAATATTAACTATATACAAATGTGGCGAAAGATAATCGATGACTATTGTTTGTAATATTTGAATGATTTGTTTGAAATTAAATTGATTTTTTACGGTCTAAGTCGAATGTTTCAATTTTCTCAATTTGTATGGACGCTAAGTTATTCGGTATGAGACGTCTTTAACAATTTTCTCCTTATAGACGCAACAGATAGAAGTAAGATTGGTGGCGATCAAAAGCGCTTTTCCATCGCATTAAGCCTATACCCCCTTTCATTTTTCGCGAACACTCCCTTTAAATTGGTTCATTTTCAACTATAATAAAAATAAAAAATTTTAAAAATAAAAATGGCAGAAAATTAACTGCTAAATTGTTGCCCTAAAAGTGGCGCAAAGACCCTGAAATTCTAGATATGCAGTACAGTACAGTAAAGTGTATAACAGTTCAAAATAAAGTTGAATCAGGTTGTGTATGTAGAGGGATACTTCTTGATTCACAGTCCTGAGGTGACCTGCAAGCTAGCCCAGCTATCGCACAAACATAACAAGGTATTATACCCTGTATTCAGGCACAACGCACGTTGAAATCTCTAAAATGGGGGGGGGGGTCCGATTCAACATGTTTTAAGTTTTTAAACTTTTGATAGACTGCATGCTAAAATGTCGTTTTCCATAATTTGTTAAGTTCTTTGAGTTCAAAATGAGTAATAAAATATATCACATGAAAGTCATATTATAGTAAAAATGATTTCAAAGTAAATAAATTTGAGGAACAGATTTTTTTGAAGAAATAAAACTGCAAAAAGTGCCATTTTACAAAGTATGGAAGACGACATTAAAAACTGTTCACCAAATGTCAAGTTTCGTGGGACACCTGTATCTCAATTCCTGGGGGGTAGGGATTTCTTGTGAGGGGGGGACAGAATAAATATGCATGGGCTGGGCGGAGGGTTTACGGCTATAGGGTAAAGTTCCGTTGACGAAACAGAGGAGTTTGAAAATAACACACAATTCCTTAAACGACCGACAAAATCCGTTGATTTTAAAATCGATAACCAATGGAAATAGTCGCTTTTTGGAAATACAAATGAATGGTTAAAAACGAAGCAAAACGGATGTGCTATAAAATAATGGCAACTTTCTTTCTTTTTCCTGTTAAAAATTGCACGAAAAAAAATGTATTTTTCGAGCATTTTGATGTTTTCTTTAAACGCCGCGCTGTATTTTGTTTTTCGTCCTGCTTTGTATTCAAACGTTCCAATTTTAGCTATAAAACGAAGTCAAAACGTACCAATTCTTTATATATACCTTTCTGGCGTTAATTGAACTAGTCGTAGCTATAGTTAAACTACTGAACTTTCTTTCATTAATTTCAACCTCAGGTTTTTAATTGTTCAGAAGTTTGTGTTCAACCTGTGTGGAGAATATGTTTGTGAAAACATTGAGTTTGTTCAGCAAGTTCTTCAGCTTTTTCCGTACATAAACTTCCTTTTCGGAAACAGGTAAGTTCTTAGAAGAACTTTGGTAGAGTTTCTACAGAACAAGAACCGAAGTCTCCAGAGAGGGCTATTAAAGGCAATTGTAAGCGTAATTTCATGTGACGGGACCGTATGCAAAGATGACAAGGCTCGATGTACAACGGTACTCAATTGAAACCTTAATCGGATCAAAAATGTAAAAGATGTCGTCATTTTTCTGACTTAAAAAGTTGTTGTTTTTTGTGAGTTTTTAGTTGTTTATGATAAACAAAAAAATGCGTAAAAATCCGCAAATAAAAATGAACAGTTTAAGAAACAAAAACATTGATATATAATTATTACTTGATCAGTCAAAGCTTTGAAGGGAAGGGAAGGGATATTTTATATATACGCAATTAAAAAAAAAGTGCGGAAGGAGGGAGAAATCAATTTGTTTAAAATTTCAGACAAAAACTTTCTTAATTATTTTTCAGAAGTGAATTCAAGGCATTTTTGCGAACTGCACAAGAAAACAATATTTATTCACCCATTTTACAGGAAACAGAATACATTAGAAAAAAAATATTTTTTTGGACACACTTTCCATTATTCTATTAAGGATTAATCATTATTTGTAAATAGAAGTATTTTGGGATTAACCAAAGAAGGGTTTTCCACTTTAAAAGTTCAACCTAAGCTCAATCAACCACAATGTCTCCAACATGGTTGTTTGAGATACGTCTGGGATAAATTTGTAAACAAGAGTAGATGCATCAGTGTTTGTTTAGTATCCGAGGAGGATAAAAGCATTTAATTTTGATAATTTTGAAAATTCACATGACCAGTTTCCTATGACCATTTCATTGATTTTTTATGTGAAAGATGGATCATATGTCAGGCTGTTATATTTGTCTTGTGTTTACATTATCGCCCAGAAACAGTGCACTGCAGTACAAAAAATGCGTACACCTCTGAATTAACTTTCTTTGGATTATAACCTTGGATATATGGATGAATGTATTACTGAATAACTGTAGAAACTGAATAAAGTTGAGAGTACAGAATCCAGTAATATCCAGTGCACTAATAAGTAAGTAATAATTGCAACTAATTGAAGACAATTTGAAGCTGAGTACATCAAATTCTTTTATTGCATGATTTTAATTCAAATTTAATACTTTTCAAGGAAATAATATATTAATTTCTGTTTTTAGCCTCAGTAATGATAATTATCTGATTGCCGTCGTTACCGAAGGTAAGCTTAACTCCACTTAATTCCATAAATATGATTTCTTTGATCTTAAAATAGTTTAACACATGGCTTAAATCAAAATCTGGAAGGAACAACTTTTTATTATTATTTGCTGTTTAAACTGTGAAGTGTGTACACTGTTTACTTTTGTGCTCATTTTCTCAAGAAGCATACACGTAAAAAAACAAACATTGCTTAAAAGAAAAATTTAATATTTTTCTAAAGTAAAATTTTATTTTATTTTTCTTTCTTTTATTATTGATCCAAAATTGTTGAAGAAATCAATTATATTGCTTCAATTTTTTCGAAAATGGCAAAAAAATATCTAATTTTTTAGGAAGTGAGAAAGTTTCTTTGCATTTTATTCCACCAGAAGCTGATTCAAAAACAACAGCTGATTCTAGTTTAACAGCTGATATTTATTCGTCAGCTGCTGATTTACCAGCTGAAAGTTCACCATCTGATTTAATATCTACACCTGATTTATCGCCGACATTTAAATCCAAATCAACAACTGATTCCTGCTCTATTAGTTTTCCGGTGCCTCCTGTACCAGAATCCGAAATACAGGTAACAACAAATTTTTTAGAAACTTTATCAATGAATTTAAATATAAAATTTTCAAGAAAATTTTGTTATTTGCATTTATTAATTAGACACAGCGGGTTTCCCGCAAACTTTTGGGAATTCATTTAACCCATTTTTTTACAATGGAGCCCAGAACTTGTTCATTTTTACAAGCATATCAATTCAACACTATTTTCAAAACAGAACCCAACATTTAGAGTTCAAATTGACATATTCAAAGTCTTTTTTTTTTGTAAGCTGCCCTTCGATATTGTTTTTAAATGTCGTCTTGCATGATTCTGAAGAAATTTATAAAAATAATATCTGCCACTCGCTTGCAATCTTTTAATCCATATTGATAACAATGTAAACTTTCTAATATTAAAAACTCCAATATAAGAGTGTGGCGGGTGTAACCTTATAAGTCCTAAATTTATTCTATCAATATTGATTTGTTAAGTTGTGCCATTTACAATTTAGTCTTGGAAAGGATTGATTATATCAGTAATTTGATTTGCATTTTTTGTATAAAATGATCTAGTCAAAATACAGTGATAACCAGTAAACTTTGGAATATTAAGACGACTTTAAGACTCAAATTACGACTTGAAATAGTCCAATGAGCATGCGACACAGCAATAATTCCGTGTAAACAGAACCATCTCACTTAATAGATGATTTTATAAATGTCTTGCAAAACTATTTGAGTTGTAGCAATATAAATACTCTTAAAGGGGGTGTTCGCGAAAAATGAAAGGGGGTATAGGCTTAATGCGATAAAAAAGCGCTTTTGATCGCTACTAATCTTACTTCTATCTGTTGCGTCTATAGGGGGAAAATTGTTAAAGACGTCTCATACCGAATAACTTAGCGGCCATACAAATTGAGAAAATTGCAACATGCTACTTAGACCGTAAAAAATCAATTTAATTTTAAATAAATCATTTAGATAACGACCTATAGTCATCGATTATCTTTCGCCACATTTGTATAAAGTTTATATTTTATAATATTTTATTTTTTTAGAAAACGTTTTCAACGGATTTCGAAAATTGTGAGTGGTGCGCGGCATTCTTAGACAGTTGCGCAAGCGACAAGAGAAACAAACAAACTAATTTAAAAATATTATAAAATATAAACTACATACAAATGTGGCAAAAGATAATCGATGACTATAGGTTGTAATATCTAAATGATTTATTTGAAATTAAATTGATTTTTTTACGGTCTAAGTCGTATGTTGCTATTTTCTCAATTTGTATGGCCGCTAAGTTATTCGGTATGAGACGTCTTTAACAAGTTTCTCCTTATAGACGCAACAGGTAGAAGTAAGATTAGTAGCGATCAAAAGCGCTTTTTTATCGCATTAAGCCTATACCCCCTTTCATTTTTCGCGAACACTCCCTTTAAGTATTGCAATAAAGTC